>NC_090372.1:77853361-77855861 GCF_036365525.1 Heterodontus francisci
TGGTGGACCTAGAGAGAGAGAGGGTGGGTGGACCTGGAGAGAGAGAGAGAGCATGGGGGACAGACAGGGAGAGAAGGGTGAAAGAGAGATGGGACAGAGAAAGAGAGAGAGAGGGTGGACAGAGAGAGAGAGGGGAAGGGACATAGAGTGGGAGGGTATGGTGGTCAGACAGAGAGAGAGAGGAGCAAAGAGGAAGAGGGGGAAAAGAAGAGAGGTTGGACAGAGGAAGTGGACAGAGAGATAGAGAGGGACAGACAGAGAGAGAGAAGGCGGAAGACAAAGAGGGAGAGAGGGTGGAGAGAGAGAGAGAGAGAGAGAGGAAGGGACAAAGGGAGAGAGGGAGTTGTGGACAGACAGAGGGAGAAAAAGAGAGACGTGGGACAGAGAGAGAGAGTGGGGAGGGACAGAGAGAGTGAGAGTGCTGGGGGTGGGGGACAGCAAGAGAGAGAGAGTGGGGGGGGAGAACAGAGAGAGTGGGGGACAGAAAGAGAGAGGGACAACCAGAGACAGAGATGGGGAGCGACAGAGAGAGAGAGCGCGGTGGGGGGGACAGAGAGAGAGAAGGGGAGACAGAGAGAGAGAAGGGGGGACAGAGAGAGAGAAGTGGGGAGCGAGAGAGAGAGAGGGTGGCCGGATAGAGAGAGAGAGAGGGTGGCCGATAGAGAGAGAGAGAGGGTGGCCGGATAGAGAGAGAGAGAGAGGGTGGCCGGATGGAGAGAGAGAGAGGGTGGCCGGATAGAGAGAGGGTGGCCGGAGAGAGAGAGAGTGTGGCCGGATAGAGAGAGAGAGAGAGGGTGGCCGGATAGAGAGAGAGAGGGGGGGAGGAGAGGGGTGGCCGGAGACTGAGAGAGAGAGTGGCCGGAGACTGAGAGAGAGAGGGGTGGCCGGAGAGAGAGAGGGGGTGGCCGGAGAGAGAGAGGGGGTGGCCGGAGAGAGAGAGAGAGAGAGAGAGGGTGGACCTAGAGAGAGAGAGAGAGAGAGGGTGGACCTAGAGAGAGAGAGAGAGAGAGGGTGGACCTAGAGAGAGAGAGAGAGAGAGGGTGGACCTAGAGAGAGAGAGAGAGAGAGGGTGGACCTAGAGAGAGAGAGAGAGAGAGGGTGGACCTAGAGAGAGAGAGAGAGAGACAGGGTGGACCTAGAGAGAGAGAGAGAGAGAGGGTGGACCTAGAGAGAGAGAGGGTGGACCTAGAGAGAGAGAGGGTGGACCTAGAGAGAGAGAGGGTGGACCTAGAGAGAGAGAGGGTGGACCTAGAGAGAGAGAGAGAGAGGGTGGGTGGACCTCGAGAGAGAGAGAGAGAGAGGGTGGGTGGACCTCGAGAGAGAGAGAGAGAGAGGGTGGGTGGACCAAGAGAGAGAGAGAGAGAGGGTGGGTGGACCGAGAGAGAGAGAGGGTGGTGGACCAAGAGAGAGAGAGAGGGTGGGTGGACCTAGGGAGAGGGTGGACCTAGAGAGAGAGAGGGGGTGGGTGGACCTAGGGAGAGAGTGGACCTAGAGAGAGTGAGAGGTGGACCTCGAGAGAGAGAGAGAGAGGGTGGACCTCGAGAGAGAGAGAGAGAGGGTGGACCTCGAGAGAGAGAGAGAGGGTGAACTTCGAGAGAGAGAGAGAGAGAGAGAGGGTGGACCTCGAGAGAGAGAGAGAGAGGGTGGACCTCGAGAGAGAGAGAGAGAGGTGGACCTCGAGAGAGAGAGAGAGAGAGGGTGGACCTCGAGAGAGAGAGAGAGAGGGTGGACCTCGAGAGAGAGAGAGAGAGAGGGTGGACCTCGAGAGAGAGAGAGAGAGAGAGGGTGGACCTCGAGAGAGAGAGAGAGAGGGTGGACCTCGAGAGAGAGAGAGAGAGAGGGTGGACCTCGAGAGAGAGAGAGAGAGAGGGTGGACCTCGAGAGAGAGAGAGAGAGAGGGTGGACCTCGAGAGAGAGAGAGAGAGAGGGTGGACCTCGAGAGAGAGAGAGAGAGAGAGAGGGTGGACCTCGAGAGAGAGAGAGAGAGAGAGGGTGGACCTCGAGAGAGAGAGAGAGAGAGAGGGTGGACCTCGAGAGAGAGAGAGAGAGGGTGGACCTCGAGAGAGAGAGAGAGAGGGTGGACCTCGAGAGAGAGAGAGAGAGGGTGGACCTCGAGAGAGAGAGAGAGAGGGTGGACCTCGAGAGAGAGAGAGAGAGAGAGAGAGGGTGGACCTCGAGAGAGAGAGAGAGAGAGGGTGGACCTCGAGAGAGAGAGAGAGAGAGGGTGGACCTCGAGAGAGAGAGAGAGAGAGGGTGGACCTCGAGAGAGAGAGAGAGAGAGGGTGGTCTCGAGAGAGAGAGAGAGAGAGGACCTCGAGAGAGAGAGAGAGAGAGGGTGGACCTCGAGAGAGAGAGAGAGAGAGAGGGTGGACCTCGAGAGAGAGAGAGAGAGAGAGGGTGGACCTCGAGAGAGAGAGAGAGAGAGGGTGGACCTCGAGAGAGAGAGAGAGAGAGAGGGTGGACCTCGAGAGAGAGAGAGAGAGAGGGTGGACTCGAGAGA
>NC_090372.1:78158361-78347307 GCF_036365525.1 Heterodontus francisci
AAGTAATTACAGAAATAACTACAGAGGTGGCACAGTGGCGCAGTGGTTAGCACTGCAACCTCACAGGTCCAGTGACCTGGGTTCAGTTCTGGGTAGTGCCTGTGTGGAGTTTGCAAGTTCTCCCTGTGACCATGTGGGTTTCTGCTGGGTGCTCTGGTTTCCTTCCACAGCCAAAGACTTGCAGATTGATAGGTAAATTGCCCCTCGTGTAGGTGGTAGGGGGGATGTGGGAGGGAATATGGGATTAGTATAAATGGGTGGTTGATGGTTGGCACAGACTCGGTGGCCCAAAAGGCTGTATCTCTCTATGACTCTGTCAATATGGATGCAAAATGCATATTCAGTAGTCTGCTTTGTTTTACATCAAAAAAAAGGAAAAATTATAATAGATTGAAATTATTGAATGACATTTTCATAGCAGATCAATATTTCCCAGTAATGGTAGAATGATATCAGTTTGATTTTTCTGCAAAATATGATGGTGCTTGAGTTTTGAGCTGGAACAAAATGGACTGATCTCCACAGGGTATTGACTATTAGCAGAGAGTCACCTTTTGCAAAAGACAGTTGGCCCAGGATTTTCCTTTTCCTGTCTATACAGGTTTGGGGTGGGACTTCTCACCATTGCTCTAACCAGGGCTTATTTTCCTGGGTCGGGGTCATTATGTTCATTATGCATTAACTATGGATTCCTGACAAAATCCTGGACAGCAAGTGGGAACCTGCAATGGCCCCTAGGAAAATCCTCATGATGTTGCAACAAGATGGTATTGACAGGGGAAGAAAGCCTGATAAAATAGTTAGCTTATGTTTTTGTAGGTTTTGGGAAGTTGTGACATGTACAAAGTTAGATATTTGAGATAATTGAAGGGTGACGAGACCACTACTTCACTCCATTCTCAAAGTTCAGAGCCCTTCTGCTGCTACCCCAAGGTTGACAGCCAGGTTTCACAGCAGAAGGTGGGAGAGGAAATTGGATGGGAACCTAGGCTTTGCCTCCCCACAAGTATTTGCATTTAATGGGTGAGGAAGGGGCAGCCAGTGGTGGTCCTGGGTTGTTGGGATGGGGAAATGGCAGTAAGCGCCACTTTTTCCCTGTTATTTTTATTCTGATTTGGTGGAGGATAGTGAAATAATATCCCAGCATTGACCTTTAGTAGAATGAACCTACAGGGCAGTTTGTGATGGGAAACTCCTATTATCTTGCATGGGAACTGATTTCATGTAGATGATATTAGAACACAATATAAATGCAAGCTATACAGTTATATCTTCACATAACTCACAGCTCTGCTGAAAACTCTAATGTCATTTCTATTTCCCCTCCAACATAATTCTACAAAGGTTTCTCATGATTGGCCTTTAACAAGGCCATTAACAAGCAATTTTTCTGCTAAATTCTGTAAGTACGTTTTAGGATAGGAGTAAGGCTCAGAACAACAGTAAAAAGGAAAAAAGTCTAATGCCTTTTTTAAAATCAGTCTTGCCCCTCTGTTTACTCGCATCTTTTGTATAAAGTGAAATGTGGCCTCATGGGGTAAATTCCGTGCTGCCAGTAGGGAGCCTTTCTTGAAAGGAACATGATTTTGAAAATTAGTTACAATAGCGTAGGTCTATCTTTGACCTACGCTTCCTTAAAGTTCAGCTCAACTCTGAAACTTCAGGAGTGCTGAATTTACCTTGTATATGTCAAAGATTTGTTTTGTGTTCTGAAGGTTACCAGGTAGTGTAGTTTAACTGAACATGAAACTGAACTAAATAAATGTGCATAACAAACAGTCTGGTAGGGCAGAAAAGACCAGTCTGTATCCAGTTTCTGGTAATTCAAAACTGCAGGCACGACACACACGACATCATGGACAATTCAGTGTTCAGATTAAAAGACATTATTAAATGAAAAACCTAAAGAAACAATCATAAGCCAATACCTTAACAGCAGTCTGTAATAACATTTTATTTGTTGCATAGAACAGAATGTAAATAATATTTTAGATATGGAAGGTTTAAGAAATAAAATAATTTAAGTTTGATTGCTACATTTAACCGTTATCTTTGTAAAATCAGAATCAAAAACAAGTTACATTGCTTAGAAGTTAAGTTTATGAAGAACAGCATTATTATTTACTATGTGTTTTAAACATTATACCATTGTAGCTTCTAACACCATTGAACAATTAAAATGTTAACAAGAAGCAATGAAAAAAGTTGAAAAATGATTTGATGAATCTTTTTAAGTATATTTTTAAATTACCTGTTAAAAAAAAAATTAGAACATAATGTTTCTGCTGTTACTCACAGACCTAATACCCCATCTATTTTTGCAGTATATAACCATATCGGCGAGCAAATACAAATATAATAATTTGAAAATGTATACTAATAATTGAGAGAGAAATAAGATGGAAGAAAGAAACAAAGACAGAAAAACTAGGATCTGTAAAAAAAAAGTAATCTCTTATTTTCAAGTTTCATGATTCACCTAATTGCATATCAATAAAAAGAATTCTATGACATATGTTTGGTCAAGGATTGCAAAACATTTACTATACATGTCAAAAGGGTCCTGCTAAGAATGAAAGAGAATTTCTGCATTTATAACACAGCTATTTGATTGGGACAGTCGTCCTTTGTGTGTGCGCCTACATGACCATTGCACTTTAAATGTACTGAGACTTGGCTGCAGTATTTGTGCTCTCACCACAACTGAGTAAGTTTAAGCTAGGTTTATTAGACAGTGTTTAAGCCAGATTTACATTGCACTCAATGATGTTCCATACGGTGTCAAACCCATGAGGTCTGAGACTGCCTTGTTGATGTGTTCTTATAATGCCCTTACACAAGATCAGGGGGCAGGTTGTTCAACCTTGCCCGTCTAAGAGCGAAGACCAAAGTACGGAAAGTTCTCATCAGGGAACTCCTCTTTGCTGACGATGCTGCTTTAACATCTCACACTGAAGAGTGCCTGCAGAGTCTCATCGACAGGTTTGCGGCTGCCTGCAATGAATTTGGCCTAACCATCAGCCTCAAGAAAACGAACATCATGGGGCAGGACGTCAGAAATACTCCATCCATCAATATTGGCGACCACGCTCTGGAAGTGATTCAAGAGTTCACCTACCTAGGCTCAACTATCACCAGTAACCTGTCTCTAGATGCAGAAATCAACAAGCGCATGGGTAAGGCTTCCACTGCTATGTCCAGACTGGCCAAGAGAGTGTGGGAAAATGGCGCACTGACACGGAACACAAAAGTCCGAGTGTATCAGGCCTGTGTCCTCAGTACCTTGCTCTATGGCAGTGAGGCCTGGACAACGTATGCCAGCCAAGAGTGACGTCTCAATTCATTCCATCTTCGCTGCCTCCGGAGAATACTTGGCATCAGGTGGCAGGACCGTATCTCCAACACAGAAGTCCTCGAAGTGGCCAACATCCCCAGCTTGTACACACTACTGAGTCAGCGGCGCTTGAGATGGCTTGGCCATGTGAGCCGCATGGAAGATGGCAGGATCCCCAAAGACACATTGTACAGCGAGCTCGCCACTGGTATCAGACCCACCGGCCGTCCATGTCTCCGCTATAAAGACGTCTGCAAACGCGACATGAAATCCTGTGACATTGATCACAAGTCGTGGGAGTCAGTTGCCAGCGTTCGCCAGAGCTGGCGGGCAGCCATAAAGACAGGGCTAAAATGTGGCGAGTCGAAGAGACTTAGCAGTTGGCAGGAAAAAAGACAGAGGCGCAAGGGGAGAGCCAACTGTGCAACAGCCCCGACAAACAAATTTCTTTGCAGCACCTGTGGAAGAGCCTGTCCCTCTAGAATTGGCCTTTATAGCCACTCCAGGCACTGCTTCACAAACCACTGACCACCTCCAGGCGCGTATCCATTGTCTCTCGAGATAAGGAGGCCCAAAAGAATAATGCCCTTATCTGGAAATAGGTCGGAACCCATCTTTGGTGCTAATGTTAGTGTCACTGCAAAGCAGAAACTGCTTTGATTGCAATATAATCGTATCCTTATTCACATTTGAGATCAGATTGTGACCAAATGAGTCCCAGACAATACATTCACAAACCACATACTTTACTGTAGCTCCTCAAAATATTACAATTCAAAGCTACTGTATCGAATACAATTAGAATACAAACAATGCATTCATCAAGCTGCAGTAAGAGCAATAATAGGTGCAGTTTTTCAAACCATAACTTTCTGCAACTCTTCTGAAGTAATGATAGTACATTGAAAGAATGCAGTCTAATTCTTACAGATTAGGGAATTTTTGGGCAGCAAATTTAAAATGGTATTTTTGTCACTATAATCAGTGTTGGGTACATTCTGATTGCATACTGCAGTCTGTGCTTGGCTGCCAGGTTAAATTTTCAGACCTCTTTGGAAGTTAAATGATCAAGAGAACAAATACATCAGTTGTGCGATCCACAGTATGATTGTGCAACAGAATAGGGAAATCATCTGAAGTAAACGCGAGATTTTTTTAGTGCAAATAATCTAAGGATAATCATATCTATATTATAAAGATCTGCATATTTAAATCAAATAATTTACTTCTGTTTAGTGTATAGCATTTTAGAAAGCAAATGTTCCCCTCCTCATTTTTATGGAAGACCTTTGTTGTTAAGTGTATAATGACATATCATTTAAACTTCCATCTCAACATTACAGCCAATGCGAGTATCTGGTGACAGGATTGTAGCCAGGTTTTTGAAGAGGGGTGTTGAATTCAGTTCAGTTAGATTACTGAATCAAGACCCTTGTTTATTCTGATATATTGAGTGTGTGGAAAGAATTGTCTCTCTGCTCCTGCAGAATCAGGTTCTCATTATCACTGGCAGGGTGAGTTTACCGCTCTGCCATTGTTGTAGCAATGGAATGGGATCACAAGTTTTTCTATTCCAATATCAGCAGAAAGGAAATGTGCGATTTGAGATGTGACTTGTTTTTTAAAGGCTGGTAATGTAACTATGATTGTTTTGCAACTTTGCAAAATTGTACAGTAGTATAAAGCAGTCACTGATACATTGGATCTGAATCAGGATATTATAGAAAGAAAGGATAAATTTATACAGTGACTTATCAAAGAGGTGATTTTTAAAAATCTCCTTTACCATTGAACACCTTTGACATGCATGCCGAATGTTGGCATATTGGTGAGTGGAAATATTGTTGGAGGGAAACAACCAGCTTGGTTTCAATAGCTGAGGAGTAAGAATTAATCACTTCTGGGTATTCACAAATTTACATTGGAGAAATTGAGAATTTGGCCAAACATTCTTTCAGGAGATTAAATAAATGATTTTGAGTTCATGACAGGGTAGACGGCACATGGATTGAGGAAGCAGTGAGTTGTCATGATGAGGAATGCAACGATTAGCAACCTTAATCCACCATAAACAATCCTAAAGATATGGGCAATTGCAGAGAAAATCTTTCTTCAGTCTATTGAGAAAATGGGGGATAAGGCCCGAAAATGGACACTGGGATCATGATGTGTGATTAACCCATGCCCATTCGTTGCGATGCAGGCAGCACACAAGCTTTCTGCTGCCTGCTCATTTATGTGATTGCCCTGTGCAGCCAGCACTAAGCACACTGTTGAGTGGCTGCACGCCTGAGTAGGGGGGCACAAAATCTTGATAAGCTAACATGAATTCGAGCTAGCCTGTGCTACTTAAAGCAAGCCTGCACCTCTTAAGGGGCAGGTGTACTTTGGCTTGAGTAAGCACTAGAATTTATTCCAGAAGAGACTTGGACTGGAAAAGACGCAGGAATAGAACAACATGGCACAATTTTCTCTGGCACAATACTGGCGGCCTTGAGAGAGGCCCTTTATCCAAAGGGGGCCAGGTGGCCTTCAAGGCAAACTCTGAGAAGGCAGTGGGAGCAAATAACCATGCAAGTCACTGCCAAAGTGTAGCTCCAAGGACCTGGATGCAGTGCCAAAAGAAATTCAATAATCTCACACCAGTGGTCAAGATTATTGAATGCATCATCAAATGCCACATTCCATCAACTGCACCTCTAACCTCATACACTGCTCAATGTACCTATCACTCTCCTACCAACAATCTCCGCCAATCACAACTCATACCTCACATTCATAGCTTCACCTCACCCTCACACAATTAGCACTGCTGCAAGTCTCACAAACACAGCTCACACCTTCCACACACTGCCAGCTATTCAACTGTGACAGTTACATCAGCCAAAAGCATTGCACCACATTCAATGACACACTTTCCTCTCTCTTGCAGGGCAAAGTGGAGCATAACTGAAGGCAACAGCACCTAACTGGCAGGGAACAGGCATGACTGCATGTCCTCATCCCAAGGAGGAGATGGTGCTCACTGTGGGAATGTTGGTTCACACTCCCTGTGTACCTCAATGTCTTGGGCTGTTAGTGGAATCAGCATACAATAAGTTAAAACAACTTTCTGCTGAATAGGGCGCATTGTGGAGCAGGCCTAAGGTAAGGATGAGGAATTGAAGAAATGCATGAAGGTCATTCATCCATGTCTTGAGGATCTCGGAGATGTTGGTCTGGTCCCTGTGTTTATAGTAATAAAGTGATTGGAAGAGCTTAAGTGGACCATATAACCATTGTAACAGGATGATTAGGAGAGGTTGAAATGGGCTAAGTGCATCTTCTTGGCTCCATGTTGTTACTTTGATGTCACTTTGTCTTTTGATGTCTTGTGATTTAGTGATAGAATGCATGAAATGTAGAGATCAAAGGTAGAATTGGTATAAGAGTTTTGAGTGAATCACTGTATGTTGCAGTCATGCTGGATTGTGGAGGGTGATGTACTTGAGTTCTCATGGTGAATCGTAAGGATCGTGTAATCATACCGGACACATGCAGTAGGATTTATCTGAGTACTCATGTTGGATTGTGTAGTGTAGGCTTGTTAAAGACCTGATTCTGCAATAGTTACAACTGATGTCTGTGTAGTCTGGTATTTAAAGTAACAAAACAAATTAGAGCAAGAAAGCAGTCCCAACATTCACCATCATTGGAGCGACCATGACTGCAGCTGTGGCCAGTGGCGGGGTTCAAAGGATTGAATATGATGGTATGTTCTGACCTAATCCTCCTTCTCACATTGCGCATCACCTTCATACCACAATCCCTTCTGATTCCCAAGCTGCAGATGATGTAAACATGCAACTCTTACTTACCCTCTCTTCCTTCACGACAACCCAACCTTAGTGCCTTTCTCAATTCAGATACCAAGAACAGTGGTGCAGAACCATGAAGTGAAACAGAGACTGATGATGAAATAGAGTCACTTAATCTCACACTCCCAGCCACCAGCTCAGATATTGGCACTGCATGTACTTTAGAGGTAGGACCTGCATATGGTGCGTTACTGGGCATGAGTGTCCTTCGGACAGGGGGAAGGAGTCAGTCAGGTGCCAGCTCCCTGGAGGGCAAAGTTGCACACAAGTTATGCTGCAGAGGACTCAGATGAGGACTTCGATGGGCCGGCGTACAGAAAAAAGCTGTTGGGCTTGCAGACAGAAATGCTTGATGCATTGGCAGGCCTGTTAGACTGCTGTCACTGTGAAGCAGCATGGAGGATTCTGGCACCATCTTGGCACATGGCTTTGCTCAGCCTGGAGCCCACCCTTTCCAGCGTGAAAGTGCTGACCAACTCCATTACATACTTGTGGACCCAACCAAGATTCAGCATCTGATGGCTCAGCTTTGTAGCACAAACGGAAACTACCCAATGTCTGAGTGCTGCACTGGAAGCACAGACTGAAGTCATGCAATCTCAGCGTGCTGCCATGCAGTCTCAGACTGCTGCCATCATGGCTTGGGATACCAGTACTCAAAGGGTTTGCAGAGTCTCACAGCTGCTCAGCAACCTGTCCTCCAACAGATTAACTAGGATTGCCAAGGCACCACCCCACAGAAGTAGCAGTGGCTCCTTGGAGCAAGAAGCTGCTATCCACTCTCAGGATGACAGCATTTGTCCTCCCATCACTGCAACTCTGCCAGTGCCCTTGCTGTTGACTGTCTGCCAGCCAGCCCAGACTGCTGCCATCCAGATGGTGCAGTTGAAGCTGGGTTTTTTAGGGCCAGAGCTGCTTGAAGGTGTCCTTCAAGGCCATCTGCAGTCTTCCTCAGTGAAAGTCGGCAGCCTTCCGCCAGCCATGCTGCAACCAATGGCATAACACTGTGTAGGAGCACTAGATCAGGCGAAGACATTCACAAGACAGGCAGTAAGGGAATGCAGAGGGGTGATTAGTTGATTTTTGTATGGAGTATTGGAGGGTTTGTTTGATAAAATTGATTTGGAATGGTTTTTTTGGTCATCTTTATTTCAGCATTGTGGCCAAGACTGCTGGCAGTAGCAGAGGGAAGGTCAGGTGTGGAACTATTACTGAATGGGGAATTGAGTTTGTGTTCACTAGTATCACTATCAGATGAGTTGATCATGGATAGCCTGGATGGAAAGGGGATGTGTTGGTTGCCACTTCCCTTCCTCCACCTGCTCCTCTGCCTCCTCCTCGACTTCCTCCTCCTCCTCCTCTTCAGCTGCTTGCCATATCGCTGGTAGCAAGGGTTGTGCCCTCATGATGGCAAGGTTGTGCAGGATGTAGCAGACCGTGACAAAATCTGACATCCACTTTGGAAGGTACTGTAGGACTCCTCCAGGGTGGTCCTTGCAGCAGAAGTGTTGCTTAAGCACCCCAATGGTCTGGTTCATGACATTTTGTGTGGCAGCATGGCTCTTATTATATGTATACTGTCCAGGTGTCCTTGGGTTGTGCATCAGAGTCATGATCCAGGTGGTTAGCGGATAGCCCTTGACACCCAGAATTCCGAGCATTAGCCTGCATGATGTGTTGAGCATGGTCACACACCAACTGCGAGGAAGTGGAACCCTTTGCAGTTGTGGTACATCTCTGCATTTAGATGCAGTGCTCACAAAGCCCCGTGCGTGCAGTCCAACGCTCCCTGCATGGTGAGGAAGCCTCCTATAGGGACAAAACCACATGCTAGCTCGGCCTGCTTCTAGTCAGAGAAAACGCATTGTACTCTCATCTCCTGGCATACAGAACGCCAGTCACATCCCTTATACAGCAGTGAATGGCAAACTGGGAGGTGTTCGAGATGTTGCCTGTTCCAGCCTGGAAGGTCCTGATGCGAAGAGGTTCATGGGCATGGTCATCTTCACAGCCACTGGCAGCATTACCCCCTCACCCTGCACTGAGGCTACATGTTTGTCTGCTGATTTCAGTGATCACTTCCTTCGTAAAATGCAGACATCGCACACGCTGTTCCATGCTGAGGTAAGAAAATTGCTCCCTGAAGACTCTGTGTGGTCCATTCCTCCTGCTGAGCCTTTTTCCCCCTCCTCCTCCTTCCCGTGCGAGCAGCTTGCCCTCCTCTGTGTTGCCTCTGCTGAATGTCCCGAACATGTTGCAGGCCAAAGGGATGGTACAGCGCCCATGACTGGAGCAAGTGGGCTGAGCAGAACCCTTGAAGTCAAAACCAAGGCCTTCACCACATGCAGCACCACTCCCTGTGGACTTCCCCAACTTTAAATAGCAGTGGAAAACTGACAGCACTTCTACAAACCCAGCAAAGGCCAATAGAAATCAATTAGCAACTAATCTGAAAGTAATAGATGATCCCTTTAAAGAGCACTGGTGGGGTCCTTCCTGCTGCTGAATGGATGTTCAGTTGTCCATGTTAAAGAGCGTGCATTAGCAGAAGCCTTGAAAATTGCACCGCTGGCGTCAAGTCAGTGTTACACGCTGATTGACTTCATGACCTGCCTTACTGCATATTTCCGGTACATGCCCCTGAGGCCAGAGCTAACGCCCTCTTCAAAATGGCATCTGGCATAGGCTGCACTGGAAGTGTGCGTGCATGGCATGGACCAGATGCCATTTTGGACCCAAAACAGTACCTGTAGTGCCGAACATACGGGCACTACAGAGCTGAATTTTGCGACCAAAATGTCTGAAGCATTTTTGCATCCATTGCATCAATATAATTTTTAAAATATTCCTCACACAAACCATTTTTCTCACTTCTGAGTGTGAATCTACATTTAGTTTTCCATAATGAAGATTCAGGGATTCACAATCTGATGCTCTCATTACCAAGTACAGATGAAGCACTGAACACAGTTGGATAAAACAGAAGTATTTATTAGTTCATGAATTAACATGTCAGTACAAAAGCATGTTACATTTAATTATGCTTACTGAATAATTTTATTTTATTTTATCAGAACCCTGCGTAAAGCTGACAAATGCAGCTTTACTCAAATAATACGGATGCTCCAGGTACTGCAACGCCTTAAATTAAGAGTAGGCATTCTCCTTTGTAACAAAAGCTACATATCACTGAACTGTGTAACAGTGCACATATATTTCAATACCTGGTAATATATAAAAACAAATTACAGTTGGAGACAAAAAAGATGAGGTTCTCCAACTGTATTTCAGTTATACTAGCTGGGCTATTATGCAAGTTGTCAATCCGGCTCTGTGATCTCCCTCCCTAACAGCACTGTGGGTGTATCTACACCACATGATGGCAGCAGTTCAAGAAGGTGGCTCACCACAACCTTCTCAAAGACAATTGGGCATGGACAATAAATGCTGGCCTTGCTATTGATGCTCACAACCCAATAACTAATTGAAAAAAAACTCTGTCTTGAAAAGGAGGCTTCTTTGTCTGTTTGTGCATGTGCGTGTTTAAGAAGTCTTTCTTTCTTCTTCTTTCTTTGGCCTCCTTGTCTCGGGAGACAATGGGTAAGTGCCTGGAGGTGGTCAGTGGTTTGTGGAGCAGCGCCTGGAGTGGCTATAAAGGCCAATACTAGAGTGACAGACTCTTCCACAGGTGCTGCAGATAAAATTGGTTGTCAGGGCTGTTTCGCAGTTGGCTCTCCCCTTGCGCTTCTATCTTTTTTCCTGCCAACTGCTAAGTCTCTTCGACTCGCCACTCTTTAGCCCCACCTTTATGGCTGCCCGCCAGCTCTGACGATCGCTGGCAACTGACTCCCACGACTTGTGATCAATGTCACAGGACTTCGTGTCGCATTTGCAGATGTCTTTAAAGCGGAGACATGGACGGCCGGTGGGTCTGATACCAGTGGCGAGCTCGCTGTACAATGTGTCCTTGGGGATCCTGCCATCTTCCATGCGGCTCACATGGCTAAGCCATCTCAAGCGCCGCTGACTCAGTAGGGTGTATAAGCTGGGGATGTTGGCCGCCTCGAGGACTTCTGTGTTGGAGATACGGTCCTGCCACCTGATGCCAAGGATTCTCCGGAGGCAGCGAAGATGGAATGAATTGAGACGTCACTCTTGGCTGACATACATAGTCCAGGCCTCGCTGCCGTAGAGTAAGGTACTGAGGACACAGGCTTGATACACGCGGACTTTTGTGTTCCGTGTCAGTGCGCCATTTTCCCACACTCTCTTGGCCAGTCTGGACATAGCAGTGGAAGCCTTTCCCATGCGCTTGTTGATTTCTGCATTGAGAGACAGGTTACTGGTGATAGTTGAGCCAAGGTAGGTGAACTCTTGAACTTCCAGAGCGTGGTCGCCGATATTGATGGATGGAGCATTTCTGATGTCCTGTCCCATGATGTTCGTTTTCTTGAGGCTGATGGTTAGGCCAAATTTGTTGCAGGCAGCCGCAAACCTGTCGATGAGATTCTGCAGACACTCTTCAGTGTGAGATGTTAATGCAGCATCGTCAGCAAAGAGAAGTTCCCTGATGAGGACTTTCCGTACTTTGGTCTTCGCTCTTAGACGGGCAAGGTTGAACAACCTGCTACCTGATCTTGCGTGGAGGAACATTCCTTCTTCTGAAGACTTGAATGCATGTGAGAGCAGCAGGGAGAAGAAAATCCCAAACAGTGTAGGTGCGAGAACACAGCCCTGTTTCACGCCACTCAGGATAGGAAAGGGGTCTGATGAGGCGCCGCTATGCTGAATTGTGCCTTTCATATTGTCATGGAATGAGGTGATGATACTTAGTAGCTTTGGTGGACATCCGATCTTTTCTAGTAGTCTGAAGGGATCACGTCTGCTGACGAGGTCAAAGTCTTTGGTGAGATCAATGAAAGCAACGTAGAGGGGCATCTGTTGTTCGTGGCATTTCTCCTGTAGATGACGAAGGGAGAACAGCATGTTAATGGTCGACCTTTCTGCATGAAAGCCACACTGTGCCTCAGGGTAGACGTGCTCGGCCAGCTTCTGGAGCCTGTTTAAAGCGACTCGAGCGAAGACTTTCCCCACTATGCTGAACAGGGAGATTCCACGGTAGTTGTTGCAGTCACCGCGGTCACCTTTGCTTTTATAGAGGGTGATGATATTGGCATCGCGCATGTCCTGTGGTACTGCTCCCTCATCCCAGCACAGGCAAAGCAGTTCGTAGAGTGCTGAGAGTATAGCAGGCTTAGCACTCTTAATTATTTCAGGGGTAATGCCGTCCTTCCCAGGGGCTTTTCCACTGGATAGAGAATCAATGGCATTACTGAGTTCCGATTTTGTTGGCTGTACGTCCAGCTCATCCATAACTGGCAGAAGCTGGGCTGCATTGAGGGCAGTCTCAGTGACAACATTCTCCCTGGAGTACAGTTCTAGGTAGCGCTCAACCCAGCTGTCCATTTGCTTGCATTGGTCAGTGATTGTGTCCCCTGATTTAGATTTGAGGGGGGGCGATCTTCTTGATGGTTGGCCCAAAAGCTCTCTTAATGCCATCATACATTCTTCTGATGTTTCCGGTGTCTGAGGCCAGCTGAATATGACTGCATAGGTGTTGCCAGTAGTCATTTGCACAGTGCCTGGCTGTTCTTTGTGCAGTGCTTCTGGCTGTTTTAAGTGCTATGGATGTTAACTCGCTGGGGGCTTTCTTGTCGTTCAGCAGTGCAATGCGCTTAGCGGCTATGACAGGTTCCAGCTCTTCAAAGTGATATTGAAACCAGTCTGTATTCCATTTCATGCGTTTGCCATAGTTGGTCATAGCTGACTCATAGATGGCATCTCTGATGTGGGCCCACTTGGTCTCAGCATCACCTGAGGGAATGTTTTGAAGGGCTTTTTCAATTGAATTTAGAAATTTTTGTAACAGCTGTGGATAAGAAATTCTGCTCGTGTTGATGCGCGGGTGGCCCTTCTGCTTGGAATGATGCAACTTCTTTGGTTTGAGGCTAACCTTGCTGCACACCAGGGAGTGGTCGGTGTCGCAGTCCGCACTGTGGAAGCTGCGTGTGGTTTGAACGCTGTTTGAAGAGGCTCGCCTTGTGACGATGAGGTCCAGCTGGTGCCAACGACGTGATCTTGGGTGCCTCCAAGAAACCTGGTGACAGGGTTTATTGTGAAAGAACGAGTTGGTGATGCAGAGGTTATGATAGGTACACAACTCAAGCAGTCTCTGTCCATTCTCATTCATACTTCCAATGCCATAGCACCCAAGGCAGGAGGGCCATGAGTCATGGTCCAAGACAGCATGGAGTGGGCTTCGCCATCAGAAACTCTTTGCTCAGCATGATAGAGCCACCTTCAAATGGCTCAGAACGCATACTGTCCATCCCACTGCTCACCGCCTCTGGTCCAGTACACCTAATCAGCATCTATACTCCAAAGCTCTGCTCCCCACCTGAAGCTAATGACCAGTTCTACGAGGAACTCCATAATATCATTAGTGTTTAAGAAGTAAGGTCTCAGAAACCATACTGTCAGCAATGCATCTTTAATCAGTCTTTTAATCCCATTCTGAATTACCAGAGTTTTGGTTTGTCTGTGTACTTTTCTGATGAGTTATTTTGCATTATATATTCTGCCTTTTCGTCACTGGTATAAACTATTAAGAATACAAACTTCTGAAGAAAGTTGTTCATCCCTTTTTCCTAAAAAATTAGTTTAAAATTTTCTCAAAATTTTTTATATATAATTAGAACCTAAACTCCAAAATTCCACCAGCAGCAATCCCGCTGGTCCTGCCAGAATTATGCCCATTAGTGCCCCAATTCTGAACTCTGCCAGACTTTACAGGGTCAGTGGGAGGGCATCACCATTGCATGATGCTGGGAGGTGAAACTGCCACTTGAGGTACTTCTTTGGTGGTGCCTGTCCATGTACCAATAAACTGGGGCAGCTGTCTATCCATCAGGTGGGGTTGCCCTGGCCATGACTCCGATCAGTCCCTAAGCAAGGGGTTTGATCCAGAATATAATTTAAGGTTTGACCACTTCAGGGGTCCAAGTTCTTTGCCAAGCCCAATCTACACTAATAGAACCCACATGCACCCGTGGTGAAGCCAGAATTCCTCACCTCTATAAGCAAGCCAACACCATGGAAATTGAAAAATTCTTGGCTTAGATAGATTCCCTGCTCTAGACTCTGGCCCAGTCTGCCATTGCCCTGTAACGGGAAGGTGGAATTCCCACCCCTTACAGAGAAAAGAGAAACTGACCTCAGTGGAACTGTATTGAAGACTGTACATCCATTGCAGGAATCAAGAGAGGTAAACAACTTCTAACACTAATTTGGAGAAATCAAGAGATATATCAAACGTACACATAATTCAAGTCTGTTTAATTTGGCTTTGATGGCTTGAGGTACAGAGCACTGGTATGCAAACAAGTTGCACAACAAAATGGTAGGATCTATACTTCTGTCCTGTTGGAAATGACTCTTAGGGCTGGATTTACCCAGCCCCATGGAGAAGGGGTTGGAGATGGGGGGAGGAGAAACCAGGAAAATAGGGGGAGCCACGTCGGGATGACTCCATGATGCACTCCTGCCTCTGGGGGACTTTCCTGGGGCAGGCTGGGAAGAAGGTCAGCTCTCTGGTCTACAGAGGCGGACAGCCAATTAGTCCAATTAAGGCCTTATTAAGCAGCCATTTTGCAACAGCGCCTGTATTTTACTAACATTGGAGCAGCCCCCTACTGTGTGCGGAGGCTGCCTGCTCATTTGAGGCAGCCTCCTGGCGGTTGGGTGGCCATCAAATCCAGAGACCCCATGCCCCAGTGACTGGGCCATGGCGATGAAAGGCTGTCGCCCCGTACTTCACTAATCCTGCGGAGGGCTTTCCCCTCCACCCTGATATCCTTACAGTCTTTGGGTCTCTTTATTTTGTTAATTCTGTGCAGGCAACTGAGGGTGCCTCCATGTTGAGGTGCCTTTGTGTTCGCCTGCCTGCCTCGGCAGCGCCCACCTCTCTTGGTGGGTCTTCCAGCCTGACAATGCTGCAGGCCCTCTGATTGGGCCTGCAGCTTCAGGAGCCTGGGACAGTGAGAGCGGAGGTGACCAATTAGGAGGTCACCTCCAGGAAGCTTGCACCGGCGGATGTGCTGATGACATGGGTGGTCCCAGTACCCCTATATGGGCCCGACGTCGGTGTCCTGACACCTGCTGGAAAATTCAGCCCTTTAACTCTGGGCAGGAGTTGGGCTGGCAAAGGCCCTGTCAGATCTCAGTAGTGTAATTTTAAGTCACGGGCTTCATCTGCGTAGTCACAGGCAGCATTCTGCCCAACGCTGGCTGGGAGCATTGTGTGGTCTGTGGGTGGTAGCACAATATCAGATGGCAGGAGGCCACTGCCAGGGACTGAATAAATAAATGGTCCCTGCTACTCAGGTAAGGCATGGGAAAGTGCTTGGGAGAGCCTCGCAATCATGGTGGTTGGAGGGATATCTGGGGCAAGGGAGGCCTAAGTCTTTGTTTGGGGACCCTGCTTCATTTGGTTTCACAAGGGAGGTCAAAAAGGATTTGCCTCTTTGGGCGTCTTTTGGCCGGGGCTCCTCTTACTACAAGATTGGCCGAGCAGAAATGATACAGTTTTCCTATGCAGCCCTATGGTTAAAAAAGCTGATGCCAGACCAGCATATTTAAAGAAGGATATTACCAGCCGGTGTCCTTCCCGATTGCTCGGAAGATCAGATTAAAATCATAATCTATGGGAAGAGAGTGGAATCTCAACAAGTAAACCCCATGATTAATTTTAACTATCTGCCCATCTGCCTTCTGTCAGAAGACCAGGGTTAAAATCAGACCTTTCACTTTAGATGATTCCAGACATGCCACTGGTATCTTACCCAGTGAATGTTGGCAGACTATTTGACCTTGGGATGTTTTACAGCTGAGCCCAATCCTATTGTGGCAGAAACCCTTGATAATTAGAACTATTTGTTCACGTGGATGACAAACACTGAAATAGAACGGTTTGACAGAATGGCCTGTCTCAGTGCTGTAACTTCTACATTTTTATATGTTTATGTATATGAATTGTAGCTGTTGTTACGACCAGGTGAGAAAGAGGTCTAGGGTTCCCTTTCAGCCTTCACCTGGTCTTACTGTAACAGGGTTTAATTTTAAACACACAGTGTTTTTAGCTCCTCCTTGGTGAATCCTTGTTCACCGCTTTCCAATTATAAGGAAAATAAACCAGCACAAACAGGCTGTCTTAGGTTTAAAGAAGAAAAGTTGAAATTTATTAAACTTAAACTCTAATTCGGTTAATGCCTATGGATACACGACGCGCCCACACTAGTGTGCATACGTGATACACACATGCAAATAAAGACAGAAAAGAGCCGAAGAAAAATAAAGTGGAAAAGTTTGAGGTAATATTTGAAGAGTTTTTGTCATGGGTCTTTGAGCTCACTGTAGAGTCCTTGATTGTAGTTAAATCTTGCTTTTCGTTGGGGCCCAGTATTCTTGTTTAATCTTATTCGCTATAGGAGACTTTTCTCTCTTGGGGTTCATGTATCTTCAGTGAATTCAGAGGCTTGTGAGTAAGAGATTGGAGCAGACAGGAGAGAGATCTTCTCAGTCCAGGAGCAAATAGACTTTCCCTCTTCAAACTGTTCGTACAATTCAGAAAACCCCAGGTTGTCAAGCAGGTTAGTCATGTGACTAACTGATCTGACCACGTCTTGGCTCTGTGGATTATATCATCTTAGCAGGGCCTGGAATGCTCCTCTTACACATACTACATGGTGATCAAGGTCCATTGTGGGTTGAATGTGTCAGGGAATGGTCCTTTGTCCTTCCAATCACCGTCTTGATTGCACCGTCTGCAAATGTCTTTTCCACCCACGGCTGATCTGTATAACAAATCCTTTCTTCACTCCAGTAAAAGTTTAAAATCAATGTTGATGACAAAATTAATGTGCCTCATTCTTGGCAGGTGCGGCCTCGTATGATACCTGCGCACCCAACGGAATGAAATGCGATTTGAGAAAAGGCGCATTTCATTAAAAGGATTGAGAGAAAATATGATACAGAAAAATAACACGCATTTCTCTCATTCATTCACAAATCCGAAAACTTATTAAAATTGCCCCTTTTTTGACATCCCAATAAACATGTGGTTCTTTTTTGGGGGGGTTTCTCTTCTGTTTCCCATTTCCATGATTGCCTAGGGTTTTTGTTCCTGCTGAGGTAACTTCTTTTCCAGGAGAGTCAGTAGTGGGCCTGTCTATCCTGAACTCTTCATCAGTGCTTTTCTGAGTCATGCAAAGGCTTTTGACTTTAGGGGGATGGGTGGTTTTCTTTTTTCTGACTGTGGGGTAGGATTCTTTACTAACCTCTCCTTCGTCCCAGAGGACAGTCTTGCCTGCAGGTAATTGTGCAGACTCTACTGCACTCCCCTGTGGCACTCCAACTGGGTGAGGCATCACCCTCATGGTTTCTTTGCCCCCTCGAGGTCTTTCTTTGTCTCTCCAGGTTCCTGTAAATGCTGTTAGCAATTCTGGTACGGTGCTTCTAGTGTCTGATTTACATAGGAGAATGTGGGGTCTAACTTTTCAAATGTTTCGGGGTTGGCTGACCGGACAGTAAGGGTTTTCATCTGGGATTCCTCCCAGACTTCCTTTAACCTGTCCACTTGGTCACTTTTTCGCCTCCCCTGTCTAACCTTTTGCCAGCCTTGTACCCGCCTGTCCTTTTTTGTTTTCAGTGGGTGTCCCTTACAGTTCATTGGCCCTCTGCTGGAGGGTCCTCCTAACACCGGTACAGGTCTTCGGGGTGCACATTTCACTGTAAATTGGGGTTTCCCCTCAATCTGACCTCTGTGGTAACTCCTGCAGTACTCCACCACATCTTTCTGGAGTTTTCGCCAGTTAACTTGCTGTCTTATGCGGGTTTGGTCTTTTGTATACCGGCCTGTACAGCAACAGTAGTCTCATGGGCCCTTCTTAATCTTTCTCTCTGGTACCTCTATGGCACCACTAACTGGTGAACTACTGTCCACCCCTTGCTCTCAGGCCTGTGAGGAGAATTCCATTTCCTCATCAGTACCTCATTCTTTAAATAGTAGCGATCAGGGACTCCCTCTGCTTCACTTTCAAACTGGGCAGCCTGTGCTAACTCTCTCAATACTGGGTCAGCTCGCTGCGCCTGAGCTAGGGAAAATCCATTTAATTCATTCCCTGGGTTTCTTAACTTTCCAAAGAAAGTCTCAGACAGACAGACCTGGTCATCTGCCTGCAGTGCCAATTCAGTCTCCTCTGGGGGAACTGGTTTGATCATGGCCTGATCCACTACACATTCAGGGAAACTGCAGGAGACTGTCTCCTGCCACTGCCCTGTCTCTCTGACCTCCTGCTGTCTTTCTTTCACTACTGGGGGGGCTACCACCTTCACCTCTGCCAGATCATTACCTAGGAGCAGGTCAACCCCGTCCACAGGCAAACTGGGGACAATCACTATGGTCACCAGTCCCGAAACTAGGTCGCACTCCAGGTGCACCTGGTGTACAGGCATACACTGCCCTCCAATACCATTCACCACCATTCTGCTGTTCACTGCACTCTCTGAGGGAAAGGTCAGGTCTTTTCCCAGTAAAAGGGATCTAGTGGCCCCTGCGTCCCTGAGAATCACTATGGGCTTGCTTGCCCCACTCGAGGAGTATGGGGTTACTTTCCCTTCAGACATAAAACCCTGATAACCTTCAGTAATCGTATTAAATTTTCCTGTACTTGCAGCCATAAGCTTCCTGGGTCTCACTCTTCCTGCAGTTAATGCCACAGCTTGTTCTGCTGTGCTTTCCATCAGGGTCTCTTCTTCACTGAGCGGGTGTGCCCTGGTTAAGTCTACCAGCTTTCCCTTTAGTTTCCAGCAGTCAGCTATTAAATGCCATGTTTTATTACAACGGAAGCACACAGGTCTCCGGGTCTCGTTCCTGCTCCAGCACCTTCCTGTTTGGCTAGAGGAGGGCTCCCAGTGTCTCCTGCTTTTCTTTCTCTCCCAGCACTGCTTGGGCTCCTATCACCTTCCCACCCTTTGTCCCTTTTCAGATTTTTGGGGTTGATTTGGAAAGGTTTTCCCCGGGAAACTGACTTATAAATTAAAGCAAACTCATCGGCCAGAACGGCTGCTTGCCGGTCTCTGTGGATCCTCTGCTCCTCTACATGGATTTTTATGGAGAGTAGGAGAGAGTGTTTAAATTCCTCTAACAGAATTACTTCGATGAGATTCTCATAGCTGAGTTGTACTTTAAGAGCTCTCAGCCTCTGGTCAAAAGCCAGCTGCTTACTTCGTTCAAATTCTAGATATGTTCGATTAGTTTGCTTCTTGAGGGTTCTAAACTTTTGGCGATAGGCTTCGGGTACTAGTTCACATGCCCCGAGGATAACTTTTTGTCAGTTCATAATTTGATGAACTCTCATCTGGCAACAGGGAATAAACCACTTGGGCTTTTCCAGTTAGCTTGCTTTGCAGTAAAAGAGGCCAGGTCTCAGCTGGCCATTTTAGCTGCCTTGCCAGTTTCTCAAAGGACACAAAAAAAATTTCTACATCTTCTTCATTGAATTTTGGAATTAATTGAGCTAGTTTTAACAATTCTGCACCCAGCCCTGATTTACACTCCTCCATATTGGCCATGCTTTCACTAGGGTTACTCTGTTGCCCCCTAGTTAACTCAAGCCACTTCAGCTCTCTTTCTCCGCATTCTTTCTGGAATATTCATTCTCTCTCTCTCTCTCTCTTTCTCCTCTCTCTCTTGTTCCTTCTCTTGTCTTTCATTTTCATCACATTCCTTCTCGAAGGCTCTTTCTTTCTCCCTCTCTCTTTCCTCAAATTCAAGTTTCCTGTGTTCCAATTGTATCTTTGCTAACAATACCATGTCGGAGTCTGCTTCTGACTCTGTTTCTGCTTCTTCAGA
The DNA here is from genome assembly GCF_036365525.1 of Heterodontus francisci. Lineage (NCBI taxonomy): Eukaryota > Metazoa > Chordata > Chondrichthyes > Heterodontiformes > Heterodontidae > Heterodontus > Heterodontus francisci. The sequence continues at coordinate 78,178,523 of NC_090372.1, forward strand.
TTCAAGGGAAAACTGGTTGGCTACTAGTCTTAGGAGTTCAGACTTTCTAGCCTTGCCACAGACAGTGATCCCACACTGCTCAGCCATTTTCCTCAACTCCTCCATAGACAGTGCTTTTAACTTATCCCAAGTTACTTCATCCTGGCTCAGGGAGCTACTAGCTTCAGTTGCAGATATGTTAGTATTCAGGCACACACAACCACAAGAATACCTGTATTGAAATCTTGCTCTTTTTTGATTGGGAACAATTTGGCTTCCCACTTCCAATTTCTCTCATTTGTCTGTGGGTCAATTCCGATGCTAGCACCCAAATTTCTGTTACGACCTAGTGAGAAGGAGGTCTAGGGTTTCCTTTCAGCCTTCACCTGGTCTTACTGTAACAGGGTTTAATTTTAAACACACCGTGTTTTTAGCTCCCCCTTGGTGAATCCTTGTTCACCGCTTTCCAATTCTAAGGCAAAGAAACCAGCACAAACAGGCTTTCTTAAGTTTAAAGTAGAAAAGTGAAATTTATTAAGCTTAAACTTAAACTCTACGGATACATGACGCGCCCACGCTAGCATGCATACGCGATACACACATGCAAATAGAGACAGAAAAGAGCAGAAGAAAAATAAAGTGGAAAGGTTTGAGGCAATATCTGAAGAGCTTTTGTTACAGGTCTTCAAGCTCACTGTAGAGTCCTTGATTATAGGTAGATCTTGCTTTTCGTTGGGGCCTTCTTCTTAAATTTTGTTCGTTGTAGGAGACATTTCTGTCTTGGGGTTCATGTGTCTTCAGTAGATTCAGAGGCGTGTGAGAAAGAGATGGGAGCAGAAAGGAGAGATCTTCTCAGTCCAAGAGCAAACAGACTTTCTCTCTTCAAACTGATTGTACAATTCCGAAAACTCCAGGTTGCCAAGCAGGTTAGCCATGTGACTAACTGATCTGACCATGTCTTGGCTCTGTGGATTATATCACCTTATCAGGGCTTGGAATGCTCCTCTTACACACAATACATGGTGATCAAGGTCCATTGTGGGTTGAGTGTGTCAGGGAATGGCTGCTTTGTCCTTCCAAGCACTGTCTGTGAATATGCAAATGTCTTTTCCAGCCACGGCTGATCTGTTTAACAAGTTCTTTCTTCACTCCAGTAACAGTTTGAAATCAATGTTCATGACAAAATTAATGTGTCTCATTCTTGGCAGGTGGGGGCCTAGCATGACCCTGTATAGCTTTTTTGTTTAGTTTAGCAGGTAGTAATGATGTGATGTTCCAAAAACAGGGCCAATAACCTTCATACTTCATCTCTCTGGCAGAAATTAAATACAGTGAAATGCACCATACAACGTGAAGCATTACTGAATGTATATTTGGTTTTGTTGTCTTGGTAGGTCATCAGGCACAACACTCTGCAAAAAATATGGTGCATATTTGTGGCACGTTGCATCCTGCATTTTGTTATTTGCTGTGAAATTAAGGCACCCCTTCAGAAAAGTTATTCCAGCCAATAGAAATAATCAACTGGACAAGCCATACTTTGACAAAATATGTCGAGGTCTGCCTAAATGAAGAATAATTTTGGAAATGTAGGGTACCTTTCCTATATGAATCTGTTAGAATTCTTACACCTTTGATTCTATGTTGTGGATCACCTGGTCTAATGTTGCTGACATAACTGCTAAACAGATGGGAGGCGGTCAGTTTTCAAGTGCCCTTGTTTGACCCTGACTAATGCCCCCACTCTCAACAATCCATAGAAAAGTTTTGTTCTTCCCGTAACCCTACGAAGATCAATTCAGGTGGTGTAGAAGTCAGGTGATGTGGACTCTGCACACATCCCAGTGGGTAAGTCTGTATTATACATAAGAAGTATTTGTGAAGATGCCAAAGAAAATATTAAAGAAATTCAGCAGAAGTGCTTGTTTTCTCAGGTCTAAAATAACTCTTTGCCCTTTTCATTTATTGTTTTCATGGTGGAATGCTGAGAATATGAATGGGTAATGGTTACTAAGGAATGGAAGATGGAGCCTATCTATACTAAATGCTTGTATGTTCAGATATTATCCATTGCCACTTCACAGTTCATAGCAAGTACATTTACCTTCTAATATATAGTCACTGGGTCATACGTAAGCCTTCCTTATATATTGCAAATTGTAAGTGAGGTGTTAGATTAGACCCAAATCCATTTTTGGCATATCAAATGAGACTACTTTCGAAGAATGCATTGGTTATCTTTGCATTGCATTTCTTCTCATGTTAACTTTCTTCTAATTATAACTTTCTGCTCACCATTTTTTGCCTCCTAAACAGTGATCTCTCAGGAGCTGAGCCAACCAAAAGAAATTATGAGGCTCTGCAAGTTTTATGGTAAGAATTGGAAGGGTCCAAGCTGTTGATCTGCATATGGCAATATAAACTAAATGGTATAATTTCAAGGGGGTGCAGGAACAGAGAGACCTGGCAGTAGATGTACAGTAATCTTTGAAGATGGCAGGACAAGTTGAAAATGCTGTTAAAAAGGCATATGGGATCCTTGGCTTTACAAACAAAGGCATAGAATATAAAAGCAAGGAAGCTACACTGGACCTTTGTTCTGGTTAGGACCCAACTTCAGATTTGTGTCCAATTCTGAACACTACACTTTAGAAAGGCTAGTAAGGCCTTATAAAGGGTGCAGAGGGGATTTACTGGAATGGCACCAGTGATGAAAAACTTATGTGGAAGACTAGAGAAACTCAAGTTGTTCTCCTTAGAGGATAAAAAGTTAAGGGAAATTTGATAGAGGTGTTCAAAATCATGAGAATATGAGAAACTGTTTCCAGTGACAGCAAGGTCAGTGACCAGAGGACACAAAGCTGGCACAGGCATGATGAGTCAAATGGGCTTACTATGTGTTGTATTATTCCATGATTCTATAAAGGAGAAAACCAATATATATCAGTATTGTTGCAACTGTCATAATGTCTATTACATAACAATCTAATGATATGCACTGTGCTTACAGTTCATTTTATCAGTAGGTTTTATTACTGCAATTCAAATCCCTATTTGGAAAACTCTGCACTAGTCTGAGCATGCAGCTCCTTCATGACACAAACATGTAGCTACTTGCTTTGGAACTTAAAGAGTGCTTACCTTTCATAAGATTGCACAGTAAGGTCAAAGTGGATATATACTTTTGCAATTTTACCTCTTGCCTTAGATCTTCTCTTGGGTACTGCAATAATTGGTCTAACCAACTTGAACATTCTCCAACTTGTCATTTGCGGAAGGGCCAAGTAAGCCCACAAAAAAGTTCAAATACCATTTATGACAGTTTTCCAAGTTTTCCGTTGATCTCCTGTTGACGTTACGGGAGACAAGTGGGAGAATTAGTATGGAAATTCACCCATGGGGTATACTCATATTGCCAATATCCAATTGTACAAATGGCCTAACCCAGCGATGTAATAATAGTATGCTCGTGATCTGAATGTGATATTTATGTCTTATAAAGGACCCCATTTTACATATGTAAGTGGCCTTCTGTCAGAAATAGGCAGGAGTACCACTCGTCCAATTACAAGGACGCCTGAGAATTGCATCAGGCAAGCATTAAGCATCAGTAGTACAGCTGAGATTCCTTCCTGATTTTTGACTGCTGACCACCCATCTTTCAGGTGAAATGGGTCACCAGCAGCTCTAAATTGTCCCACTGCCCCCGCTACCATATTTTATCATGGGGAAGAAATTGGTTTGCGTAGCGCTGCTACATGGACTTATCCCAATTGCCAGGGGCAGGCAGTGCTGCGGGCTTCTACCTGCATGGCCTGTGCAGGTTTCTTCATTGATATCATTGAAGAACATCATGCGGGCTGTGCATGTCGTGGCCCATGGTGCTGCCTGCCCCTGGGGAATTAATGCAAGTCTGAAAATCAATGCTACGTGAATAATTTCTCCAATTTCTCCTTCTTCGGGCTGAATTTTACGCCACCCCAGCGGGTCGGATGGTGGGGTGGGGACAGCATAAGATTGAGCGGGAGGCTCCGGGAGGCCTACCCGCACCGTTTCCGCCTCTGGCCAAGTTTATGGCATCGGGCGGGTGGTGGAAAATAGCCCACCTGCCTGAGGCCAATCATGGCCCTTAAGTGGCTACTAGGCCGCATGGGGGGAGGAACGAGGGTCTGGAAGGACACAGAGGCCATACCCTCAGCATAGGATCTACCAGGAAAACAGAGCTACCTGGAAATGACCAAAACTCGGTGCCACAGGAGACTGTGACTCTCCAGGCAGATATCACAGACATTTGTGCCCTCATCACAGAAGACCTTGCACTTCACAGCAGAGGTTGCCATGCCCTGCCAGTAGCTGTCAAAGTCACTGTGGCCTTGAACTGCTTCACTTCTGGCTCCTTCCAGGGATTGGCTGTGGACCTTGGTGGCATCTCGCAAATGGCTGCACGCCACTGCATCTTGCAAGTCATGGATGCCCTATTTGCCAGATCTGGGCAATACGTTAATTTCACGACAGATGAGGCCTAGCAGGGTCAGAGGACTTGGTCTTCATCACCATCGCTGGATTCCCTCAAGTGCAGGGCATCATCCATTGCACCCATGTGGCCATCAAGGCGCCCAGTGACAGGCCAGCCAAATTCACGAACATGAAAGGCTTCCACTTCCTCAACGTTCAGGTAGTCTGCGATCACAACAAGAGCTTCTTCCTTGTGTGCACTTACTTTCCTGACAGCTGTTATGACTCCTTCATCCTCCACCAATCCAGGCTGCCGCAGATCTTCACTTCAAAGTCCGCGGATGGATTTTAGCGGACAAGGGATATCCCTTGAAGAGATGGCTAGTCACCCCTCAAGAGATCCCCAGACAAGCACAAGGTTGATACAACCAATGCCACCTGCTCACTAGGACCATCATTGAGCAGGCCATCTGGCTTCTTAAGATGCAATTCCGGTGCCCGGACCGGTCAGGTGGTGCCCTGCAATACAATCCTGCAAGAGTGGTGGTCATTGTGGTGGTCAGCTGTGCTCTCCATAACATGGCCCTCCAGAGATGTGTGGACCTTGAGGACAGCGAGGCCCTTGAACCATGTAGCTTAGCAGAGGAAGAGGAGGAGAAAGAGATTAAAGAGAAGGAAGAAGTGGAGGCTGAGGGGGAGGATGCAGAACATCATCAACATGAATATCAGGGATCATGTGTTCCAGGAACGTTTCAGCTGAGCCCCTCTGACCCAGGATGAAGGGTGCGTTATGGACGTCAGCCTGAGATACTTGTGATAACACTGCCATGCAAGACGTTGCCTGAAGCATCAAGTCACTTACTGCCAATGAAAGACTCACATTTGACCAGAGGCTTTGCCCTCACTGTGATTTCTTTCACCACCTCATACCACTTTCCTTGTCATATCACTAATATAAAGAGTCTCAGATGTATGGCTGAAAGTGTAATTATATGTATAGTACAACGAAATGGACAGAGTTAGGGCCCTAGCAAATTCATGGCCATGAAAAATGCATCACGGACCAAGAAATCTCAACTCCTCTGTGAAATTGGCCATTTTGCGAATTTCGCACTTTTTGTTGATCGACACAAGGCTGATTGCTGGGAATGTTGCGAGCATCACGCCTTTTACTGATTGACACAGGGCTCAATCTGCTGATTGGTAGATGAGGGAGGGCCTCTGGTGCAGTTTTGAGACTAGCAGTCACAAATAAAGCCTGGCTACCTGACCCGAACCCGACTATACCCGATTACACGTGTCGGGTGCGGGTCGGGTCTATATTCCGAGTCCAGCATTCAGGCTCGGGTCAGGTCAGGCTAGACTGTACTGCCTCTGGGAAGTAATGTTCCATTCACTATTAAGATCAAGGCAGGAAACGTGCAGTCTGCACTCTGCAGTGAGCGAGTGAGCATCTCTGTGACGTCATCACGTTCATGCTGTAGCTTCCAGGCATCCAAAAGTGATTTTACACTACAGTACACTAAGTATGGATATACAACGAATGCTGTCTATGGGAGAATGTTTAGCAATGGAAAGTCCTGTAGCCGGAAAAGGTAAATCTTCCGTCTGGAAACATTTCAACGCTGTTATTTTCTGCGATAGTAAAAGTTCAAGTGGATTTGTACAATGCAAATCTTGCAAACATCTACTAAAATATGACAGCAAAACGACGGGCAATTCATTATTGCAGTGGTACACTGAAAAAAGTTGTACTCGACCCGCAGCAGGGCCAAATCAGTCGGACCTAACTTTGTTTGTACAGACGAGCGTTAAAAAAAAAATTCCCACTCACAAGAAATCAGAAATTACATACAAATGCGTGGGTCTCTGTTGCAAGGATATTTGACCTTTCCAAACTGTCTCTGGTGAAGGGTTTGTTGAGCTAGCACAAGAGCTTATCAATATGGGTGCTACATACGGTCAAGTATCAGCATCAAGTGTGTTACCAAATCCAAGTACAGTTTCAACAAGGTGTTGTGATGTGGCCAAAGAAAAGAGAAAACAGCTAATTTCTCAGATTACTGACACACTGAAGGATGTGAATACGGGAATGACACCTGACGTGTGAACGGACGACTACCGTAAAATCCATTATATGTCGATAACTTGTCATTAAATCACAGCAGATTTTAAACTTAATGCCAAAGTTTTAACAACAGCAATGTTTCCACTGGAGGACACCAAAACTAGCGAAAACATCAGACGTGAGATTTTAAAGCTGCTAGTGAATACTTTTAGATTCAACCCAGTAAATTTAAATAAATTAGTCTAGATGACAGATCAGTGTGCTAACATAGTGCTTGCTCTTAGTCCATATCGACATCTGAATTGTCAGGACCATGATTATAACACGACCCTTCGACATTCACTTGATCCAAGGGAATTAGCTTCCGAAGCTCCGGATATTGTAGAAACTATAGGTCATGCCAAAGCCTTGGTGACATACATTAAACAGTCTGGCCTTGCTGCACAGTTGTCTAAAATTGTAAATCTAATGGGAGAAATGAGGTACAGTACTGTGTATCTGACACTGAATTCAATTCAGGATATTTGTCATGAGCTGCACAAGAAACTGGAACAGCATGGGGAAAACTACATGCTGGAAAACATCGCCCCCAATGTCTTGCAGTTTTTGGTTGATTTCCTCTGACCATTTTATGAAGCTCAGAGGAACTCGAGGGAGACCAGTTATCCTACATTGAACCTGTTAATTCCGTGGTTTGAGAAACTTAAATGACTCTATATGCCACTGTCTTCAGATACTCCAATGCAAGCAGTAGTCAGGCAACGGCACAGAGAGTGACTTCTGAAGAAAGTTGAAGTAAATGACGTTCACAAGATAGTAACATTTCTCTAGCCTAAATGTAATCAGCTGCGAATGTTGTCCAGCCATGATCGGGAATAAGTTTGTTCTGAAATGCGCAGACTTATTAACAACTTTAAAACAGAAGACCCTGTGAAGGAAACTAAAGTGGTTGATGATGAACCTACAGCTGCCAAAAAAACAGTGACTGCATTTGCTGAATAGGAGAATGTTCATGAAGAAGTGGATACAAATGATAAAGTGCAGCAGTACACAGCACAGAGGCCTGCTGTGTTGGCGATGGCAAACGAGCGTGATCTGTTGGGCTGGTGGAAGAAACACAGTGTTGCATACCCTAAATTGGCCAGGCTGGCTAGAAGTATACTTTGCATTCTGGCGAGCAGTAGCAGCAGTAAGACAAACTTCTGCATAGCTGGAAGGATAATCGACCAGCAGAGGACTGCCCTTAAGCCTTCCACTGTTGACTCTATTCTTTTTTACATGACAATTTTTTTTTAGATTTATAAGACCTTTTTTCTTTCTTTTTGCTATGACTGGAATTGAGACTACTTACTTGCTATGTCTGTAACTGAGACTGCTAAATCAAATGTTCGCCTAACTGCCCATTGGATGCTTCGTTGAGAATAGTCTATTTTTTTTCTTTTTATTCTATGGTTTGATGTGATTTGTTTCTGTTTTATCTGGTTATTATCACAGTGCTGTTTGTGGGAGCTTGCTGTGGGCAATAGCTGCTACGTTTCCTACTTTACAACAGTGACTACAATTCACAAAGTCCTTCATTGGGTGCAAGTGGTTTGGGACGTCCTGAGGTTGTGAAAGTTGCTACAGAAGAGCAAGTCTTTCTTTGTAGAGAGAAAATGGATAATCTCATGAGAAGACTGCATAAAAATCATGAGGGAGTCAAGACGTTGTTTGAAAGTCTTGGAAGAGACAGGCTGATATTTCTGACAGAAAAGAGAAATACTGTGTGTATTTGAAAGTTTCTACAAAAGCTTAGTTCGGTTCCTAGAGTTGGGATCTTTAATTTATCTACTCAAGGAGCTGGAAGAAAGATGTTCAATAAATACATAACTGTGTTTGATCACTGTTAGATTATTTGTTTTGCATTTAATACTTCAAATCAGGCCTTCTGGGATGCTTTATCTCTTCTAAGACTGAACTGTAATCTTATAGAAAAACAAGACAGTCCAGTGTGTAAAAGCAATTAACAAGCAGGGCTTGCTGATTGTTTATCTGGCAGTGCTACAAAAACTTACAAAGATCTCAAAGGATAGATGGACGCTCTGAAAGCTTTGGAGGGTTGAGATTCACCCATGACATCAAATAATCTAGGGTAAGAATTTTTTTTTAAAGTGATACTAACCTTTATTTAAAATTGTAATAAATGCCAACGCTAGAAACGTTCAACATACTTTGTCAACATTAACATATCTGTTTTTGTTTTGCTTTGTAGGCTATTCGAGGTGCTGGCCATTACATGTATGCTGATCAACCAAGAGACTTCAATTAAACAGTACTGCAGATCTGCAGTACTGTAGACTAATAATCAGACAGCACTGGGAATCTGCAGTACTGTGCATTAACAATCAAACAGCACTGGGAAAGCCTGCTATCTGATCTACCATTTTTCCAATCAATCAATCTTTCCTTTCACTGAAATTTCATTTCCAGCCCAATCTCTCTAATACTGGTTCCAGCTTCAAACCCCAGTCTGTATTTATTTATTTAGAGATACAGCACTGAAACAGGCCCTTCGGCCCACCGAGTCTGTGCTGACCAACAACCACCCATTTATACTCACCCTACAGTAATCCCATATTCCCTACCACCTACCCCCACTGTGCCATATTGAATTCGCTGAGCTTAGGAATAGCAGTAAGAAAATGATAATTGGCCTCTGTGTTGCTCATGTTCAAATCTCTCCACGGCATTGCACACCACCCACCACTCCCCGCCCCCGCCAACCACTCCACATCTCTGCAGCCCTCTGAAAACTGTGTTGACTAAAAAAGGGAGGAGGTAAGGAAATCACTACGTTCGTACCCTAATCACTATCCAATGAACTCGGCCACGAAGTGCTCGTGTGTGAAAGTGGGGGTTGCGGGGGTGGGGGGTTTTGAGGAGGGGGGTTGGTTCCTGGTGAATCATCAGTTTGTTACAATGGAACTTGTGGCTGCTTTTACAAGTGGTAAATACCATTGGAACAACCTGGTCACCCAAAGCTGTGGGTATTCATTCAACATAATGTGCAAACTGGTGGTTGCTTGCCAAATGCAAATAAACTACGACAGGACCATCTATTGAAGGTTTTTGCTACACATTGGAAGGAATGATCACAGTATGGTTGAATTTAGAATACAGATGGAGAGTGTGAAGATAAAATCCAATACCAGGGTCCTGCGCTTGAACAAGGGGGACTACAATAGAATGAGGGAGGACTTGGCTAGAGTAGACTGGAAACAAAGATTTTATGGTGGGACAGTTGACGAGCAGTGGAGGACTTTCAAAGCAATTTTTCAAAGTGCTCAGCAAAAGTATATTCCAGTGAAAAGGAAGGACTGGAAGAAAAGGGGTAATCTGCCATGGGTGTCTAAGGAAATAAGGGAGGCTATCAAATTGAAAGAGAAGGCATACAAAGTGGCCAAAAACAGCATGAAACTAGAAGATTGGGAAAACTTTAAAGTTCAACAGAAAGCCACAAAAAGAGCTATAAAGAAAAGTAAGATAGAACATGAGAAAAAACTAGCACAGAATATAAAGACAGATAGCAAAAGTTTCTATAAATATATGAAACGAAAAAGAGTGGCTAAAGTAAACGTTGGTCCTTTAGAGGATGAGAAGGGGAATTTAGTTATGGGATATGATGAAATGGCCGAGGCATTGAACAGGTATTTTGTATCGGTCTTCACAGTGGAGGACATTAATAACATGCCAGTAATTGACAAAGAGACGAACGTAGGTGAGGACCTGGAAACAATCATTATTACGGAAGAGGTAGTGTTCGGCAAGCTAATGGAGCTAAAGATTGATAAGTCTCCTGGCCCTGATGGAATGCATCCCAGGGTACTAAAAGAGATGGCGGGAGAAACAGCAGGTGCACTGGCGGTAATTTTCCAAAATTCGCTGGACTCTGGGGTAGTCCCAGCAGATTGGAAAACAGCAGATGTGACGCCACTGTTTAAAAAGGGAGGTAGACAAAAGATGGGGAATTATAGACCGGTTAGCTTAACCTCTGTAGTGGGGAAGATGCTTGAGTCTATTATCAAGGAAGAAATAGCAGGGCATCTCGATAGAAATTGTCCCGTTGGGCAGACGCAGCATGGGTTCATGAAGGGCAGGTCATGCTTGACAAATCTTTTGGAATTCTATGATGACATTACGAGCAAGGTGGACAATGGGGACCCAGTAGATGTGGTGTACCGAGATTTCCAAAAGGCCTTCGACAAGGTGCCGCACAAGAGGCTGCTGCATAAGATAAGGATGCATGGCGTTAGGGGTAAAGTATTAGCATGGATAGAGGATTGGTTGACTAACAGGAAGCAGAGAGTGGGGATAAATGAGTGCTATTCTGGTTGGCAATCAGTCACTAGTGGTGTGCCTCAGGGATCAGTGTGGGGACTGCAATTATTTACAATTTATATAGATGATTTGGAGTTGGGGACCACGTGTAGGGTGTCAAAGTTTGCAGATGACACTAAGATGAGTGGCAGAGCAAAGTGTGCAGATGACTGTGAAACTTTGCAGAGGAACATAGATACATTGAGTGAGTGGGCAAAGGTCTGGCAGATGGAATACAATGTTAATAAATGTGAAGTCATTCATTTCAGTAGGAGTAACAGTAAAAAGGATTATTACTTGAATGGTAAAAAGTTGCAGCATGCTGCTATGCAGAGTGACCTGGGTGTCCTTGTGCATGAATCGCAGAAGGTTGGTCTGCAGGTACAGCAAGTAATAAGGAAGGCAAATTGAATTTTGTCCTTCATTGCTTAAGGGATTGAGTTTAAAAGCAGAGAGGTTATGTTGCAGCTGTATAAGGTACTGGTGAGGTTCACTAGGTTGATTCCGGAGTTGAGGGGGTTGGCTTATGAGGAGAGACTGAGTAGATTGGGATTATATTCATTGGAATTCAGAAGAATGAGGGGGGATCTTATAGAAACATATAAAATTATGAAGGGAATAGATAAGATACAAGTAGAGAGGATGTTTCCACTGGCAGGTGCATCTAGGACAAGAGGGCATAGCCTCAATATTAGAGGGAGCAGATTTAGGACTGAATTAAGAAGGAATTTCTTCACCCAGAGGGTTGTTAATCTATGGAATTCCTTGCCCAGTGAAGTAGTTGACGCTTCTTCAGTAAACGTTTTTAAAGCTAAGGTAGATATCTTTTTGAACAATAAAGGAATTAAGGGATATGGTGAGAGCGCGGGTAAGTGGATCTGAGTCCACGAAAAGATCAGCCATGATCTTATTGAATGGCGGAGCAGGCTCGAGGGGCCGGACGGCCTACTCCTGCTCCTAGTTCTTATGATCATTGTGAGGAGATGAATTCTCAGATTAACTCATGTGAGTCTTTTGCAATTATTTGTGATGAGGCCACCAATGAGCAAGACAACTATGTGCCACATGTTTTGTTTGATTTTAGATGTGGTAAGGCCGAAGATATACAGTCAGGAAATCTAACAACAGTGCTCGCAGACTGTGTCCACTTAGAAGCTATCAATTACAGCACAGTTTCCGAAGCAATAATCAAAACCATTTCAAAATACTGTGCAGATTTCAACAAAGTGTCTGCTTCCATTAGTGACAATGCAACTTACGTGACAAAATCTTTCAAATCTGTGCTCCAAGTGTAATGCCTAATGGTGTCCATATGACATTTAATGCACCTATAATTTCTTTTGTCAGTGAGCTGTGGAAAAGCGAGTTTGGTAAAGTCGACAAACTGGTCAGCTAATTAAAAAGATTTTCAAACACTGCCTTAGCCACAAGCTTTGATACAGGCAACACATTGCAAATGTGGGTGAAATGGCTGAAATTGGGGAACAAAAGATCGCCCTTCCTCCAGTGCCAGTAATTACACATTGGAACTTGTGGTTTTGGGCAGTACAGTATCATGCAGCCCATCTGAAATACTACTCAGACTTTGTCTCAGAAGAGCTCACATTGACACTGAAAACACAGGTTTTAAAAGACATTGTAACCCTTCTAAACGCTCAGCATAATGAGGCAGTTCAGTTTGTTGCCAAGAATGCTACACGACTGATGGATATAGTCACTTGGTTTGAATCTCGACACATCACAATCTAGGAAGCTTTCAATAAGGTAATGGATGTACTGTTCTGGGCTGAAGCACAGTCAAACAAACAACACCCTGATGACACTGAATTAAATGCCTCTGCTCAACAGGTGTTGTTTTGTGTGGCAAAGAAGCTCAAACAATATGACTGCTATGGGAAGAGTCAAGCAGTGAAGAAAAAGTGTCTCAAAGGTTTGAACAACCTTCTGTGGCATTCCTGAAAGCTGTGCGTATCTTTACCCCTGCACAAATGCACCTGTTGATGGTAGATTTAAGCTTGTTTCATGCAATTCCTGACTTTGATAAGAACTGTTGTCTGGAGATTCCTGCTTATAAAAGCATTGCAAAAAAAGCAGATTGTACTTTGCCTGTGCTGCAGTTCTGGAACTCTGTGGAATGCAAAATCCCCCACCTTGCAAGGTGAGCACTGCACTGTCTGACAATTCCAACAAACTCTGTGGATGGTCATTGATTAAGCAGCTGAAGATAGTTTGGCCTCGGACACTACCCTGAGGAATTCCTGCAATGATGTCCTGGAACTGAGATGAATGACCTCCAACAACTACAACCATCTTCCTTTGTGCTAGGTACGACTTCATCCAGCGGAGAGTTTTCCACCTGATTCGCATTGACTGCAGTTTTGCTAGGGCTCCTTGATGCCATACTCTGTCAAATGCTGCCTTGATGTCAAGAGCAGTCACTCTCACCTCACCTCTTGAGTTCATCTCTTTTATCCATGTTTGAACCAAGGTTGTAATGTGATCAGGAGCTGAGTGGTCTTGGCAGAACCCAAACTGAGTGTCAGTGAGCAGGTTATTGCTAAGCAAGTGCTGCTTGATAGCACTGTCGACAACACCTTCTATCACTTTACTGATGATTGAGAGTAGACTGATGGGGCGGCAATTGGTTGGGTTGGGCTTGTCTTGCTTTTTGTGTACAGGACATACCTGGGCCATTTTCCACATTGCCGGGTAGATGCCAGTGTTGTAGCTGTACTGGAATAGCTTGACTAGGGGCGCAGCAAGTTCTGGAGCACAGATCTTTGGTACTATTGATGGAATATTGTCAGGGCGCATAGCCTTTGCAGTATCCAGTGCCTTCAGTCTTTTCTTGATATCACGTGGAGTGAATCGAATTGGCTGAAGTTTGGCATCAGTGATGCTGGGGACTTCAGGAGGAGGCCGAGATGGATCATCCACTTGGACTTCTGGCTGAAGATTGTTGCAAATACTTCAGCCTTATCTTTTGCACTAATGTGCTGGGCTCCCCCATCATTGAGAATGGGGATATTTATGGAGCCACCTCCTCCAGTTAGTTGTTTAAATGTCCACCACTATTCACGACTGGATGTGACAGGATTGCAGAGCTTTGATTATGGGATCGTCTAGCTCTGTCTATCACACACTGCTTACACTGTTTGGCATCTAAGTAGTCCTGGGTTTTAGCTTCACCAAGTTGACACCTCATTTTGAGGTATGCGTGGTGCCTCTCCTGGCATGCCCTTCTGCACTCTTCATTGAATCAGGGTTGGTCCACTGGCTTGATGGTAATGGTAGAGTGGGGGATATGCCGGGCCATGAGGTTACAGATTGTGGTTGAGTACAATTCTGCTGCTGCTGATGGCCAGCAGCACCTCATGGATGTCCAAGTGTGAAATCTATCCTACTTAGCATGGTGGTAGTGCCACACTACACCATGGGGAGACAAAGCGCAGACTGGGTGACCGCTTTGCGGAACACCTCCGCTCAGTCCGCAAGCAGGACCCTGAGCTTCCGGTTGCTTGCCATTTCAACACTTCCCCCTGCTCTCATGCTCACACCTCTGTCCTGGGATTGCTGCAGTGTTCCAGTGAACATCAACGCAAGCTCCAGGAGCAGCATCTCATTTACCGATTAGGCACACTACAGCCTGCCGGACTGAACATTGAGTTCAATAATTTCAGAGCACGACGGGCCCCCCATTTTACTTTTATTTTTAGTTATTCTTTCTTTTTTGCCTTTTTACATTTTTTACAAATTTTTTTAAAAAGTTTATTTCATTTCATCTTAGTTTGTTCAGTTTGCTTACCCACTGTTTTTTTTCATGTTTGTACTTGCTGCTGTTCAATCTTCAGTCCGTTAACACCTTATCTGTACTAATGCTTTGTCTTTCAACACACTATTAACATATTGTTTGCCTTTGCTCCATGACCTCTTGGTCAGCTATGTGGCCTTGTCCAATCTACACCTTCTCCTTTGTTATCTCTTGCCCCACCCCCACCTCACTTGCTTATAACCTGTGACATTTCTAATATTTGTCAGTTCTGAAGAAGGGTCACTGACCCGAAACGTTAACTCTGCTTCTCTTTCCACAGATGCTGCTAGACCTGCTGAGTGGTTCCAGCATTTCTTGTCTGTACATACAGCTGTTGGGAAGCCAGTGGTGCCACTGAAGGTAAGTGGACAGGAACTTCTCTTCGTGGGACCAAGGATGGCAGAAGGAAATCCTGGGCATCTGCTGTCACAGACTGCACTCCCATCCGTCAGACCCTTAGAACATTCCCCAGATCTACACTGCTGCTGGCAGCCTTTTCTTGGTGCCAGCCGACGGCAACTGTGCACCTCCATTGCCAACTACCCAAACCGATGCGCAGCTGACCGCCAATTTGTGGCCATTTTGCACACAGCAAGGTCCCATAATCAGCAATGTGATAATGACCAGATAATCTGTTTTGGTGATGTTGGTTGAGGCATAGATATTGGCCAAGCCACTGGGGAGAACTCACCTGCTCTTATCATAGAATCATGGAATGGTTATAGGACAGAAGGAGGTCATTCAGCTCTTTGTGACTGCGCCAGCTCTCTGCAAGAGCAACTCAACTAGCCCCACTCCCCTACCCTTTCCCTGTAGCCCTGCAATTTTTTCTCCTCAGATAATTATCCAATTCTCTTTTGAAAGCTATGATCGAATCTGTCTCCACCATACTCTCAGACAGTGCATTCCAGATCCTAACCACTCACGGTGTTAAAAAAATGTTTTCCCTCATGTCATCTTTTGTTCTTTTGCTCTTCACCTTAAATTGGTGACCTCTGGTTCTTCTGCCAATGGGAACAGTTTCTCCCTAGCCACTCTGTGTAGACCCCTCATGATTTTGAACACTTCTACCAAATCTCCTCTCAACTTAATTTGACTTTGGTCGCCATTACAAACTCCGTTCTCTAGCCATCTCCATTCTCCTCTCTGGCCAGATCCTGAACTAGACTATTCACAATCTTGGTGTCTGTTTGACCGTGAACTGAGCTTCTGACTCTATATCCTCTCCTTACCAAGACAGACTACCTCCACCTCCGTAAAATCGCCTGTCTCAGCTCCTGCCTCAGCTCATCGGCTGCTGAAACTGTCATCCGTGCCTTTTTTATCTGATTTGATTATTGCAATGTTTTCTTGGTCAGCCTCCCACCTTGCATCCTCTGGAACCTTGAGCTCATCCGAAACTCTACTGCTGATATCCTAACTCGCACCAAGTCCTGGTTTTCCCATTACCCTGTGCTCATTGACCTTTGTTGTTTCTCAGTCCGGCAAAAGCTTGATTTTAAAATTCCCATCCTTCTTTGCATATCCTTATATAGCCTCATCCATCCCAATCTCTGTAACCTCCTTCAGCCCTACGTACCTCCAAGATCTCTGTGCTGCTCCAATTCTTGCCTCCTGCACATCCCTAATTTTCAACACTCAACTACTGGTGTCCATGTGTTCAGCTGCCTCGGCCCTAATGTCTGGAATTCCCTCCCTAAAGGACTCTCTACCTCTGACTACTTTTTTGCTAATGCTTCTTAAAACCTAACTCACCTGACCTAATATCTCCTTATATGGCTCAGTGTCAAATCTGGTTTGATAATGCTCCTGTGAAGCACCTGAGGATGTTTTACCACATAAAAGGTGCTATATAAATGCAAGTTGTTGGTGTTGTAATTCCTTCCACTCTCAAGTCTTTATTCTCATTAGTCTTCATCTCACTAGTTCTCAGTGCTTCACCCAATGATTACCCTTCTGATTCATTAGCTAATTTGCCCTGAGTGGTTGTCTCTGTGTTAGTGCCCATTAAAATGCCATAACACTGTTGCTGAGGAAGTGACAGCAGTTGAGGCAGTGGTTTTGGCAGCGAATTCCCCTGTCAAAGTTGGTGGTCATCTTCATGGCCAGTCTCTTCCTACAAGGTAACTATGATATGAACTACAGAAGAGCTTGTTTCACTACACATGGGGCTGGATTTTGTGGTGCCACTAGGGCTCCAGGTGCTGGGCCGAATATGTGAGGGGAACCCCACCTCGGCCATTTGGAGCCTTCCCGGCACCATTGCATGGCACTAGGCCAATTAGCAGCCCAGTGCCAGGATCCCCGTCCCTTTAAAGACAGGGATCCCGCCCCCAAGAGCTGTCAGCCAATCACAGAGCTGCCAGCTCAGTAGTATCGGCAGCGCCACTGCCAATACTGCAAGACGCCTTGGACCCAGGCCCAACACTAGATCATGGACCCAAGGTGAGTGAGGTGGTGTCGCTGGGGCCAGATGGCAAGGTGGTGGGGGAGGGGGTGCATTTAGTGCAGGTCAGGAGGTTAACCCAGGTGGAGTGTTCACTGGCAGGGGCCCTTTGTAGGCCACATATTGCCCACGGAGGAGGGCTCCCATCCAAGCCCGCCTTATTTTACTGGGTGATCTCCCCCTGTGGCGGAGGCCCCACATGCACACCCCACGACCCTCCTCTTCCCACCCCCACCACCGCTGCTTAAATCCCAGCAGCGGCAGGAAGAAGCCCTTAAGTTATCGGTGACCCAAATAAATTCCAGTACGATGGGAAGACAACAGGTCCTCCGTGCCCCCCCCAGACCACACCCCCAGCCTCCCATCACAATTCTATGGGCCTTCCCACCTCCGAACCTGTCTCCAGGGGACTCATAAATTCAAATTTAGCGGCATTCCCACGAAAGAAATAGTTGCTGCGTGTAATGGGAATTGTAACACTTTGGGAAAGCACGTGAGGCTGAGATTAGCTAAAATGAGCATTTTGCAGATTTAATTAACCTTCTTTTACCACTTTGCCTCCATTCTTGCCCTCTCCCACAGATTCCCCTGTCTCCTTGCATATTTTGCAACACCTCCTCTTCATTTGTGTATGTTTTCAACACTCCTACTCCTCCCCAGTTGTATGTCTTTGGCACTTGTTATAAGCCATCTTTTCATTTGAATGGAGAGAATCCAATATAAAGGCATGTGAGGGTAGATACTTTCCCCCATTTGAGTTCATGCATCTGACAATAGGAATTGGAGGTCAGTTGTCCATGTAAATCAAGTGTATTTGAAGCCTAACTGTTGCCCTTGTGACAGACAATATGAGCTGACAGAGTGGCTTTGACTAAAAGAAGCTGCTTAAGTATTTGCAGAGGTTGCCTTCTGCAGAAATGAGTTTCTCTGGCACCCTGACCGAAAAAGAGTTTGAGAAGTAAGGAGATGAGTGAAGGTTTTCTCAGTGGTAGAGGTTGTGTATTGGAAAGAATGCCTTGACTTACTTAGCTCCGCTCGTGAGGCCACTGAATCTTTTTTTGCACTGTGTGGCAATTCTTTTGATGGTGGAGGTAGCACTGACTGCTTCTGCCACCTCCCTCCAGACAGCTTGCACCAACCTCTTATGAGATTGTGCCCTCAGTGCAAAACAATCTTGTTCTTCTGGCCTTGACTTCTGCCAAAAGAATCTTCTGAGATGTACCAGAGAATCTAGGAGCCCTTCCAGCTTCTGACACACCTGAGATAGCTATTGCATCAGCTATTCTTGCAAAACAATGATGCTGCCTTTTAACTGGCTCCACCCTTTTAAAAGGGCACTAACACTATATTTCTATTCTTCCCAGCAATCTAAACCTATCAGGAGAGGTATTACTTCTCCAAGCCCACGCAGTGGGCTGAATTTTTCCGACCCCTCAACGCTGCGGGTCGTGGCACGGGGGCCGGTAAAATGCTGCGGAGAGAGGCCTGCCTTGACCCGCGACATCGAGAAGGGCCCGTCGCATATTACAGGTGGCGGTGGGACATTGGTGTGGCCTCCCTGCCGCACAGCAGCGACACCACAATTAGCATATGGTAAACGGTACTTACCTTTGCTGATTATGCAGCCCGCTGCCTCTCCATTGAGACTTAATGATTTTTCGATGAACGGGCAGCCATCACGTGCCATCCCATTCACGACTGGAAAAGCCGGCGGGTCCACAGAGGCAGAAGGTTCCACGGCAGAAGGTAAGTTTCTTTGCAGGGGTCTCACTCTGCATACCTAAAGGGAGGAGAGAGCAAAGAGCGGGACATTACATGGGTCTCACTCTACATACTGGAAGGGAGGAGGGAGGGGGCATACACAGGGGTCTCACTCTGCATTCTTAAAGGGAGGAGGGAGGGGCGCATCACAGGCGTCCCACTCTGTATTCTTAAGGGGAGGAGGGTGGGGGGGATACACAGGGGTCTCACTCTGCATTCTTAAAGGGAAGGGGTCTGGGATTACTGGTGGGAAAGCTCTGCTGGCATTAAAGGAGGTACTGTGTACCATCCCTCCGTTAACAGAGTACGCTGTGTGTTTGTTCGTGTTTGTGAGGGGGCAATGGCACACTAGGTACCCTGTGTGTGGTGAGGGTGCCAGAAAGGGCAGGAGCATTAGGGTTATATGGATAGTGGTGGCAATCGATTCAGCTGGTAGGATCTTGATGTGGTCATGCTGTGCCACTCTGAGTGTTGGCCAAGATGGGCAATGCCATGGCACTCCACATAGTTGATCCAGGAAAGCAGCTGATGTACCCGTCAACACCAAACCCTGTCCTGTTAGGAACCTTCGTATACATGAAGGGTTCAACTTTATTTATCACATGGAAACAGGTATGGCTCATCCTACATTGTGTGATCCTCTGCACGTGAGGATCCGTTTGCGCCAGAGGCAATACCAACAGGCAGGTGCGATCCACGTAGAGGTCTCCAGTCGTGAGCAGCAGCCCCCAAGGGGAGCTCGCCATTATGTTTGCTGTGCATCTACAGGCCCCACATGTCATGCCATCGGATGTCGGAGCACCAGTGTCACAGGCGATTGCGCATGTCGAGAGGGTGGTGACACGTCTCTGTGCCCTGCTCAAGGATGACCTGCAGCCCATGGGCCCTAGTGGACATATTCAAATTTAGTGGCATTCCCACTAAAGAAATAGTTGCTGCGTGTATAGGGAATTGTAACACTTTGGGAAAGCACGTGAGGCTGAGATGTTCCTCATAGTGGCAGCAGTTCTCTGAGGAATGCTCCTCAGAGGCCCACCAGAGACCTTTGTGGGTCACACAGTCAGCAGTGCACCGCTGCATCAGGGAGGTCACCAATGCCCTGCACAAGGGGGCCAATGAGTAAGACCGCTTCAGGACAGGCTGTCACAGCCAGGCCCAGAGGGCCATTGGTTCCGGCACCATTGCTGGAGAACCTTAGGTTGTAATGTACATAGACTGCACTCATGTGACCATCAGGCCTACTGCCAGGCTACCACCTGCAGACGTCACCATTAAAGAAGCGCTCTCAATTTAGGTGAAGCTGGTATGTTATCACCACAGATGCTTGCTGTGAATGTGTAACCTCTTCTCAGGCAGCTGCCATGACACCTGGGTCTTGCGCCAGTCCCGGTTGCCACAGCTGTTCACTGAACTGGCTCAGATGGAGGGGTGGCTTCTTGGACATAAGGGTTATCTCTGCAGACATGGCTCCCGAAACCAGTGAGAGACTCCACCACTGCTGCAGAGGAGAGATACAACGCCAGCCACTGAGCTACAAGAGCCACCATTGAGCAGGAGATCGGCATGCTGAAAGAGCGTCTCCAATGCCTATATGGATAGGGTAATGCTCTGTACTACAGGCCGAAAAGGCCAGCTCCTTTCTTTGCTGCTCTGCACAACTACGCACCCATAGGGGCCAGGCCTGGCATGATGAGGAGAGACGTCAACGGGATTCCTTTTCGGACTATAAGGACGCTGAGGACCTACAACATGAAAGATGCATGGGAGGACAGATGGCACCCAGGCTTTGCACGCAGGGCTAGCAGTGAGCTGGGGATGTACGGAAGTGGCTTATCAGACAAAGGCTGTCTGCTTCATAGGAACCCACATGAGCTCTGAAAGCCACACATCACCCTCGCTCACCTGCTGTGCACCAGTCCACATCTGCAGCATCCCTGTGTAAACTATTAGGGGCAGCAGCTGACTGAGCCAATGTCCATGTCACTGCATCCTCATGCTCATGAGTAATGGTGGTGTGGCAATGATGTTATTGCATATGTTGGCTCTTCTGAAGGGCCAATGGTGCAAAGGGATGTGACATTGGCGCGACATGCTGACACACATCATTCGCACAGAGAAAAGGACACACATGTTGGCGAGGAACATTTAGTGAAAGACGTATTTATTTTGCTGTAACACCCATTTGTGTCAGTGTGTTCTCTGTAAACCTCTGTAATACCTTTTATGGTCTATTTAAGTTTCACGTCCTGGAATGTGCAAATGTACGATTATTCACCCAGGTGCGGCATGCCTACAAGGAATGTTACACTTGAGTGGGAGAAGAGGTTCACAACTTCACAGGACACTGGGATACAGCAGGATAAGTATGTGGCAGCAAAGCGGAAAGTGCTGGGGTAACTGAGCAGATCAGGCAGCATTTGTGGAGAGAGAAGCAGAGTTAACTTTCAGGTCTTGAACTTGGACAAGTTAACTCTGCTTCTCTCTCCACAGATGCTGCCTGACCTGCTGGGTTTCTGCAGCACTTTCTGCTTTGCTGCCAGATTGACAGCAGTCCCACTCTTCAGTAGTCAGGTAAGTATTCTTTGATAGCTGTCAGGAAGCAGGTGCTGGGGAGCTTAAAATAGAGCCCCATCAGCTGCTGCACAGCTGTCAAAAACTGTCGCTGCGCCGAATATCCCGCCTCTCCCCACGTAATATGGGGGGCGCGGGGGGGGGGGGGGGGCGCGCGACCTCATCAGGGAACTCCTCTTTGCTGACGATGCTGCATTAACATCCCACACTGAAGAGTGTCTGCAGAGACTCATCGACAGGATTGCAGCTGCCTGCAATGAATTTGGCCTAACCATCAACCTCAAGAAAACGAACATCATGGGACAGGATGTCAGAAATGCTCCATCCATCAATATCGGTGACCACGCTCTGGAAGTGGTTCAAGAGTTCATCTACCTAGGCTCAACTACCACCAGTAACCTGTCTCTCGATGCAGAAATCAACAAGCGCATGGGAAAGGTGTCTGCTGTTATGTCCAGACTGGCCAAGAGGGTGTGGGAAAATGGGGCACTGACACAGAACACAAAAGTCCAAGTGTTTCAAGCTTGTGTCCTCAGTACCTTGCTCTACGACAGCGAGGCCTGGACAACGTATGTCAGTGAAGAGCGATGTCTCAATCATTCTATTTTAGCTGCCTCCAGAGAATCCTTGGCATCAGGTGGCAGGACCGTGTCTCCAACGCAGAAGTCCTCAAGGCAGCCAACACCCCCAGGATTTACACCCTACTGAGCCAGCGGCACTTGAGATGGCTTAGCCATGTGAGCCGCATGGAAGATGGCAGGATCCCCAAGGACGCATTGTACAGCGAGCTCGTCACTGGTATCAGACCCATCGGCCGTCCATGTCTCCGCTTTAAAGACGTCTGCAAACGCGACATGAAGTCCTGTGACATTGATCACAAGTTGTGGGAGTCAGTTGCCAGTGATCGCCAGAGCTGGCAGACAGCCATAAAGGTGGGGCTAAAGAGTGGCGAGTCGAAGAGACTTAGCAGTTGGCAGGAAAAAAAGACAGAAGTGCAAGGAGAGATCCAACTGTGTAACAGCCCCAACAACCAATTTTATCTGCAGCGCCTGTGGAAGAGCCTGTCATTCTAGAATTGGCCTTTATAGCCACTCCAGGCGCTGCTCCACAAACCACTGACCACCTCTAGGCACTTACCTATTGTCTCTCGAGATAAGGAGGCCAAAGAAGAAGATGATATGGGCAATTAGTCCTGAACTTTGAACTTCCTGTATTACATTAAGTAAAGAAATTTCACAATACCTCAATAAATCATACGAACAGAAACTTTACCACTATTTCAGATATTTATAAGACAAATAGATAGTGGGAGAAGGGAGTGATGGGGTTATTTTGCAGAATAAATTTCACTGGAATTCATTTAGGAACTACCTGTAGTTTCAATCAGTTTGTATTTCTTTTGAATGACCTTTGCTCACTGTGTTTAAGTGGGTTGTTATTGTTACTGCTCTACCTGATTGTTTGTTTGACTTTTAACTTAGAGCTATTGCCTAAGTCAATAAAGTGAGTGGAAGTGCACAGGATGACTAAAGTATGTGGTATCAGATTTCAGTGAATAACTTGCCTTTTCTTTTGTTTTCTCCACTTTCATTCTACTTGCTGCTTTTGTTTGCCTGTATTCTCAATGCAGCCAGTTCTCTGACAGAATGTAAATTTTAACCTGCTTGCTTTGTGTGTGTAACAAAGCAAACAATGTATGGGAGAGGAAAGAAATAACATCACCGCCATTGCTATTTGTAGCTACAATTATTCTAAACAAAAGGAGCTGCTAGGTGGCGCAGTAGATTGACAAGCGTCTTTAATCTTAGAGAACTGGGTCTCAATTCAGTACATACTGATAAGATCAAAGTCAATCCTGGATAAAGCCATAAATAAAAACAAAAAACGCTGGGAATACTCAGCAGGCCTGGCAGCATCTGTGGAGAGAGAAGCAGAGTTAATGTTTCAGGTCAGTGACCTTTCATCAGAACTGGAAAAGGTTAGAAATGTAATAGGTTTTAAGCAAATAAAGCAAAGGTGGGGCAAAAGATAATAAAAGGGAAGGTGTTGATAGGACAGAAGGTCACACAGAATAACTGACAAGAAGGTCATGGAGCAAAGGCGAAGAGTGTGTTAATGGTGTGGTGAAAGACAAAGTGTTAGTGCAGAGAGGGTGTTAAATGACAGAATAATGAACAGCCCTGGCCAAAAGCACAAACATGAAAAAAGCAGTGGGCAGGTACATGGTAAAAAATGAATGATGAAACAAACTAAAATAAAAATAAAATGGAAAAAAAAAACTAAAAATAAAAAGGGGGCCAGTTTGTTATTCTCTGTGGCCCTCTGTACTATCAACACCGTCCCTTTTGTTTTTTTTGCCCCACCCCCATTTTCTTTGCTTAAAACTATTACATTTTTAACATTTGCCAGTTCTGCTGAAAGGTCACTGACCTGAAACGTTAACTCTGTTTCTCTCTCCACAGATGCTGCCAGTCCTGCTGAGTATTTCTAGCACATGTTGTTTTTATTTCAGATTTCCAGCATCTGCAGTATTTTGCTTTTATTTATACAGATAAGACCATCTCTGATCACATTTTTGTACAGAATGACTCATGCCAACAAACCAGAAATGCACTTTGCACACATCAGCTAAATTTTGTTTGCACAGTTCTATTGCATTGGTGATGTCATCAAAAAGCAACCTCTGTTGGCAGGCTGAGTTTCCACATGCACAAATCATTCGAATTTCTTACACATGTGCAGTTCCAATCACGCATGGTGACGTCATCACACGTGTTCATATGTACCTTCACTTACGTGGTGATGTCATTGGGCATGCATATGTATCTTCATTCAATGCGATCTTTAAACATTTTGGGCTGCATTTTAAGAGCCCACACGCACGGGGCCCATGTTGCGGAGCCGTCGCGATTTCAAATGTGGCGGTTCATTAACATGGCTGGGGCGGCCACACCACCCTCCCACCCCCAAAGAAATCGAGGGAGCGGGCGAACTATCGCCGGCAATGGAATCCGGTGCCAATGTACAGGCACTGGTGTCATTTTTAAAGGGCTTAGAGCCCGAAGTGAACATTTAAATTTTAAAGGGACAGTTACATTAAAGATTATAAAAATGAATGAAATAACCTTTCCATGCACTTTCCAATCCCCCCCAATGGCATTACACATCATTCCTGCCCTTTTCGCCCCCAGAATACCTACCTTGAAAATTTGACCTCCGTGCCCCACTCCCCAAAGTTCGGAACCTTTGTCCTTTACTTCGGAACCTTTGTCCTTTACCCCTTCCCATCACCTCCCCCATCACCCCCCACCCCCAACTAATCTGAAGCGTTGTAACCCTGCTCCCCCCGCCCGCACAGAGAAAATCACCTCCTCCATCCTTCCCGCAGGTGTCGTGCCTTGTTTCCCCGAATGGCGATTCAAAAGCATGGCATTGCCTGCTGCTGGAATGTAAAAAACAACAGCTGGTAGAATCGCTGTGGCCTGCTTTGTAAGCAGCTATTTACCTATTTTAATGTGGGTCCCATTGCCGAGCGATGGGGTGGATGCCATGAGGCCTTGCCACTGCCGCCGAGATCGGTACGGGGCCTGCCAGCACCAGAGAAGTGGCGGGCCTCCTCCACTGCTATCTTCATTGCCTCCCCCGCCACCGTTCCTGGCATTGGAAAGGCTTTAAAATCCAGTCCTTTGTGTTGGAGGCTCCATGGAGAAATCCCAGAAAAGAGAAAACATCTTTAAACCGGGAACATAGCTGCAAACTGTTTTAGATGTGAGGACTTCAGCATTTATTTACTATTTATTGTGCTATTTAACAATCAGAACTTTTAATACTATTTGTGAGAGGTTACATGACTCTTGTGCTGGTATGCTCCTTTGTTGTGAATCGAAATCCTTGCCACCCCATTGCCATCCTTTGTCTTTTCTCCCCCATCTTCTCTCTTCCACTGTCTAAACTCTTCTGCCTCCAGTAATGGGTGTCTTTTAGTCTAACTACAAGTTCAAGATTACTGTTCCTTGTGCCTTCCCTGACCATACTTAAAGCTGGCTTCCACCATTCCCTAATCATGCGCAAATTTGTATTCAAAAGGAAAATATTGCAGATACTGGAAATCGGAAATAAACGCAGAAAATGTTAGAAATACTAAGCAGGTCAGGCAGCTTTTGTGGAGAGACAAACAGAATTAGCGGGCTGGATTTTATTTGAAGGCTGCAGGTCCCAGCAGCGGGAGAGGGTTCCACTTCTGCTTGAGTGTCATGCGGCTGTCCAAACGCAATCACGTGGCAGCTGGCTAATTAACTACCTGGAGACGTGGGACCTATCCAATTAACAGGCGGAGGTGGGCATTGATGGCAGCATTACCTGACTCAAAGGCAGGTGCTGCCACCATTTTTAAAGGGCTGCCAGCCCTGCATGCAGTGCTGCCTTGCTGTAAACAATTGCTTCAGCAGCATTGTTGAAGAGTCCTCCAGCAAAAGTGAAGACTGCTGCACCCCTGGACTAGAATTGAAGACCCCTGGAACATAAGAACACAAGAACACAATAACAGCAGGAGCAGACTACATGGCCCATCAAGCCTGCTCCACCACTCAAAACGATCATGGCTATGCTAGGATTCGACAACTCCACTTTCCAGCCCGCTCTTCATATCCCTTGATTCCCTGAGAGACCAAAAATCTGTCCATCCCAGCCTTAAATGTCTTCGATAATGGAGCATCCATAACCCTCTGGGGTATAGATTGCCAAAGATTCACAACCCTTTGAGTGAAGTAATTTCTCCTCATCTCAGTCCTAAATGATTGGCCCCTTATCCTGAGACTGTGTCCCTGTGTTTTAGATTCCCTGACCAGCGGAAATAATCTCTCAGTGTCTACCCTTTCCAGTCCCTTTAGAATCTTGTCTGTTTCAATAAGATCACTTCTCATTCTTCTCAACTCCAGAGAATCCAGGCTCAATTTACTAAGTCTCTCAACATAGGACAACCCCCTCATCCCAGGGACCAATCTAGTGAACCTTTGCTGCACTGCCTCCAATGAAAGTCTATCCTTTCTTAAATGTGCAGACCAAAACTGCACACAGTATTCCAGATGTGGTCTCACCAAAACTTGTGCAATTCTAGCAATGCTTCCTTATTCCCGTACTCCAATCCTCTTGCAATAAAGGCCAACATGTCATTTGCCTTCCTAATTGCTTGCTGTACCTGCAAGTTAACTTCCTGCATTCCTTGTACAAGCACACCCAAGTCTCTTTGAACATTGACACTTAGAAGTTTCACACATTTGAAAAAATATTCTGCTTTTCTATTACGACCCCTGGACCAGAATTGAAGACCCCTGCACCTCTAGACCAGAATTGAAGACCCCTGCATCTCTGGACCGGAATTGAAGACCCCTGCATCTCTGGACCGGAATTGAAGACCCCTGCATCTCTGGACCGGAATTGCAGTCCCCTGCACCTCTGGACCGGAATTGAAGTCCCCTGGATCCCTGAACTAGAAGTGAAGACCCCTGCACGCCTGAACTAGAAGTGAAAACCCCTGTACCCTTGGACCAGGACACAAGACCCAAGGAGCTAACCAAGAGCCTGCTGCCACCATTGCAGAGGGAAGACTATGTATAGCCTCACAGTTTAGCAATGCCTCCCTGCAGGTTCTCCTCCAGGCTGCAAGGGCAAGGAGGGAGGTCCTCTTCCCAAGGGGTGGCAAGAAGAGACCATATTGCCTGACCAAGCAAGCATGGATGGAGATTGCAGAGGTCAGAAGCCGTGCGGTCACTTCCCGAACATGGGTGCAGTGCCGCAAACAGGTAAATGATCTCCTTTGCTCTGCCAGGGTGAGCTCTCCATACTGCTTTCCAGTTTGCAGCTTGCATGTGGCAACGTGAGACAGTGGGCTAGATGGTGATAGATAGGGAGTGACCACCCAGTTGGTGGCAAGGGGGTGAGGCAGAATACCCATCAGATGCATGGCTGCAACTTAGTGAGAGGCAGCCGTCTGTCTTCGCGGACCCCCACCATCTTCCTGGAAAGCGAATGTATGGAGGAGGCGTTTATGAATCCCCATCATGGGCCAAAGGGCTGCCACCAGCATAATTGTTGTGCTAGTCTTCGCTGGGAAACTAACAGTGTTAAACCTTTTGCTTGGAGGAGAAACAGGCATGCAATAATAAAGAACAGGCCAAGACAGATGTAGGCCTCTCAGACATCTGTGTTCTGAGCCCGGCAGAGGAGAAGGCCCTGGAATTGGCTTGGTCGCAGGGTGGCCATGTGATTGCTGATGGCGAAACAGGAGTGTCAACTCAAAAGAGTGAATGAACAGGTGCAGGGCCGCAAAGATGCATCTGGGTGACACATGAGGCATAGTGGTCATGTCACCACCACATTCACATGGATCTCCACATTAGTCATGGTTAGGATGAGATGTGAAACCCTTAACCCCTAAATGTTTGTGTTCTCTCATGCAGGTCTTGGTAATCCGGAAGGATGCTCAGCTACATAGAGCGGGGGCCATCCGTCCACCTCTGAGGAGAAGAAGAAGGGATCCTCAGAGGGCGCACCATCACATCATTCCTCTGCACCCTCCACCAGTGCAGATACTCTCAAGTTGATGGGTATACGTTCACGATTAGATCTAGGGTCACAGGTTGGTGAGCAAAGCACAAATGCGTCCGAGCAGCTGTCGGAGGATGTGACAGCTGAGGCCACTCACATTCGGAGGACTGGGGGAGGTCAGGCCTGTGCTGAGCACCTGGATGATGACTTGCCTCTGGGGTCGTTGGGAACACAGCATCTGCTGGAATTTCAGCAAGAGGTAAGGGAACATCTGGTGGAGCTGCCAGAAG
Organism: Heterodontus francisci; assembly: GCF_036365525.1. Classification (NCBI taxonomy): domain Eukaryota; kingdom Metazoa; phylum Chordata; class Chondrichthyes; order Heterodontiformes; family Heterodontidae; genus Heterodontus; species Heterodontus francisci. The sequence goes on from NC_090372.1 coordinate 78,206,806, forward strand.
CAATGCACACCCCTTCAACGGACGATGGAGGAGTGCATCAAGGCCACGAGTGCTGTCATGTTTCTGAAATTTGCGCACATGGCTTTCTTAACCAAGAGGTTGGTGACCCTCATGGAGAGCCAGATCAAGCAGACCAGTCAGTGGATGCCAGAAATATGCACAGACCTGCATGCCATCACCTTGTCCATAAGCTCTGTGCAGCAGTGGCAGGGCAAGAGGGGAAAATGGCACCTGGCGTCTCCTTCTCAGATGAGCAGGGAGGTACAAGTGTGTCTTGAAAGGGAGGAAGAGCAGCTCCTTCTGCATCTGGCGGCTCCTCTCAGGGTGTTGCGAGTGTAGACAGCAGTTTTCACCACTTCTGCCAGTGACAACAACATCTCCAGTAGCCTCAATGACAGAGGAGGGTTCTGCACCTGTGCAGGAGCCCTTCAGCATGCTGGGGCCCTCCACACATCAGGCAGCCAGAGGACAGCCGCTAAGGTCATCCCTGGCCATGGAGCAGCCTGATCAGCATTCTCCCTCCACCTCAGCTGCAAGTGCAGGGGTCACACCTCCTAGCAGCACACACAAGTGCCTTAGGAAGAGGACGTAGATGCACTTGGCATTCATGGGTGTTTAGACTTCACACAAGTTGAGGCTTTATACAGTAGTGACAATTAATAAAAGAAAGACTTACTGCTGTTAGTCATCCCTGCACTTCTTGCTTCCTTGCCAGATGTCATATACATCCTTGCTCCCTCAATGGGCAACCCCTGCTCTCATGTCCAAATTTTTGTCCTTGACCTGCTGCAGTGTTCCAGTGAACATCAACGCAAGGTCGAGGAGCAGCACCTGATGTTTCGATTAGGCAGTCTACATCCTTCCAGACTCAACCTTGAGTTCAACAGTTTCAGAACATGACTGGCCTTTTTTAATATATTTTTCTTTTTTTATTATTTTTATTTTAGTTTTAACCATGTGCCTGTTTCTTCATGTGGACAGAGCTGCTCATTATTCTGCCATTAACACTCTCTCTGGACTAACGCTTTGTCTTTCACCACAAGCATTAACACTCTCTTTGCCTTTGTCCCATGACAACTTTGTTATTTAATCTCTCCTGCCCTTTGCCCTATTGCACACTTTCCTTTTTGTTCTCTTCCCTACCAACTGCCACCCCCTTCACTTGCTTAAAACCTAATTCTTTTCTAAGCTTTGCCAGTTCTGATGAAAGTTCACAGACCTGAAACATTAACTGTTTCTCTTTCCACCAATGCTACCTGACCCGCTGAGTGGTTTTATTTCAGATTTCCAGCATCTGCAGTATTTTGCTTTTATTATCAGGGTAGTTTGTGTTTAGTCAGCATCTCATTGCATGCTGTGAGCCTGGGTGCTGGGCGATGGAGTGCGAGATGAAGGAGGTGACAGTAGGTTTGCATTAAGGTAAGTCATTATTGCACTGGTAATGAAAGGGCATCAGGGTCAGAAGAAATAGGTATTTAAGCGATCGTCCCCAGTCTTCCCTGCACTACTCTCATTTTTGTGTGCCTCTGGTGCAAAGGGGTTCGTCAACCTGTGCTACCTGTTCAGCAGTCTCCTTCACATCCTCCTCATCAGATGAGGAGTGGCAATCAATGATGTCCTCATAAGAACACAAGAATTAGGAGCAGGAGTAAGCCATTCGGTCCCTTGAGCCTGCTCTACCATTCAATAGGATCATGGCCTTAACTCCACTTTCCTGCCTGCCCTCCATAACTCTTGACTCCATTGCAGATCAAAAATCTGTTTAGCTCAGCCTTGAGTATATTTCAATGTCCCACCTCCACTGCCCTCTGGCATAGAGAATTCAAAAGATTAATGATCCTCTGAGAGAAGAAATTCCTCCTCATTTCCATCTTAAAAGGGAAACCCCTTAGTCTGAAACTATGCCCCCTAGTCCTGATTCCCCATGAGGGGAAACATCCTCTCAGCATCTACTCTGTCCAGCCCCCTCAGATTCTTAAATGTTTCAAGAAGATCACCTCTGATTCTTCTAAACTCCATTGAGTATAGGCCCAACCTGCTCAGCCTTTCTTCATAAAATGACCCCTTTATTCCAGCAATCAACTTAGTGAACCTTCTGTGTACTGCCTCCAATACAAGTATATCCCTACTTACGTAAGGGCACAAAAACTGTACGCAGTACTCTAGGTGCGGTCTCACCATTGCCCTGGGCAGTTGTAGCAAGACTTCCCTACTTTTATACTCCATCCCGCTTGCAATAAATGCCAACATTCCATTTGCCTTCCTAATATATAATAGTATGGCTGGGGAAGCAGTTAAAGTTCGATGTCAAGGTTTGCAATCCTTTCAATGGCTTCAGCTGATGCAGTGTGAATAATTGTGATGCCACCAGGAATGGATCTCTTAGCGCAAGAGTTCAATCTGTGGGCGATGGTCTGACTTGGATGGCCACAGTCACCGAGTCGTTTGAGCTGGTCCTCATGTTCCACTTGTGGTGGGGAGACAGGAACCTTCACATGGTCCTTCCGTTACAGTAAATTTTCCAACTTGCAAACCTGTGAACTAATGCTGTCAAGAAGGCAACTGGACCCTGGTCATTGGGCTCCCAGTCCAAGCAGTAAAAATCCACTGGAAAATGCCTCCCTAATTACTTGCTGTACCTGCATGCTAACTTTTTGTGATTCATGTATGAGGACACCCAGATCCCTCGGTACCACAGCATTCTGCAGACTCTCTCCATTTAAATAATATTCTGCTCTTCTCGTCTTCCCATCAAAGTGGATAACCTCCTATTTTCCCACATTATAGTCCATCTGCCAAATTTTTGCCCACTCACTTAACCTATCTATATGTCTTTGCAGACACTGTGGGGTGGATTTTACAGACCCCCCCAACATTGGGGATCATAGCCGGGGTGGGGGGGAGGCAGAAAATGGCTCCAGGAGAGGGTTACCATGCACCCCAGCACCAGGAGGGCCCAGCCCGATATTGCTGGTGGCAGCAGTGAGGCCTTAGGACCCCTATTTACATTTTTAAATAAATGATAATGAATGCATTAATCATACTTACGCCACTGCCTTCTGTCCTGCTGCAATTTTCCTGCCACTGGCTGGCACTCCCGCGCCTTTGGATCCCCATCAGGGGAAATGAGGCAAAACACTTGTGGGGAGAGGCGAGGAGGTAAGTTTCACAGTGGGGGAGGGGAACGGGGTCAAAGGTACATCATTGGTGTCGGGGATGGTGGTAAAAGGTCAAAGTTAAAGTTTAAAGTTAAAGTTTATGCACTTTGGGAGGAGTAAGTCAGGTGGACAAGGTAAGTGTTTTGGTGGGGAGAGGGCAGGTAATTATTTTAATTGTTATTGGGGAGTGGGAGAGGGACAAAATAAATGTATTTAATTTTTTTTCAATCACTTTAGCTTAAAATATTTAAATTTAATGGGAGGGCTCAAAGTCCTTTAAAAATGGCATCAGCGCCTGCACACAGGGTGGGGAGGGGGGCCCGCCCCAACTATTTAAATGAACCACTGAGCTTAGGATTGCGGTGGCTCCATGACGTGTGTCCTCCTCACAGCTTTCTTTCCTACCTATCTTTGTATCGTCAGCAAATTTAACTACAATGCACTCAGTCCCTTCATCCAAGTCATTAATGTAGATCGTAAATAGCTGAAGCGGCAGCACTGATCCCTGTGGCATTCCACTAGTTACAGTTTGCTAACTTGAAAATGACCCATTTATCCAGACTCTCACTTCCCATTAGTTATTCAATCCTCTATCAATGCTAATATATTACCTGCAACACCATAAGCTTTTATTTTGTGTCGTAACCTTTTATGTGGCACCTAATCAAATGCTTTTTGGAAAACCAAATACTCTACATCTACTGGTTCCCCTTTATCCACCCTGCTTGTTACACGCTCAAAGGACTCTAATAAATTTGTCAAACATGATTTCCTTTTCAGAAGACCATGTTGACTCTGTCTGATTGTATTATCATTTTCTAAATGTCCTGCTACTACTTCCTCAATAATAAATTCCAGCATTTTCCCAATGACAGATGTTAGGCTAACTGGTCTATAGTTTCCTGCTTTCTGTCCCCCTCCTATCTTGAATAGGTGTGTTATATTTGCAATTTTCCAATCCACTAGGACCTTTCCAGAATATAGGGAATTTTGGAAAATTACAATCAATGCATCCACTATATCTGCAGCCACTTCTTTTAAGACCCTAGGATGCAAGCTCATGTCCAGGGTACTTGTTAGCTTTTAGTCCCATTAGTTTTCCTAGTACTTTTTCTCTAGTGATAGTAATTGTTCCAAGTTTCTCTCTCCCTTTTGCCTCTTGATTTTCAATTATTCTTGGGATGCTTTTTGTGACTTTGACCATGAAGACAGATACAAAATGCTTGTTCAAGGTTTCTGCGATGTCCTTGTTTCCCATTATTAATTCCCCAGTCTCATCCTCAAAGGCACCAACACTTAGTGTAGCTACTCTCTTCCTTTTTATGTACAGGTAGAAGCTCTTACTGTCTGTTTTTACATTTCTTGCTAGTTTACTCTCATATTCTAATTTCTCCCTCTTTATTTCTTTTAGTCATCCTTTGCCTGTTTCTAAAATTTTTCCAATCTTCTGGGCTACCACTAATTTTCGCAGCATTATACGCCTTTTCTTTCAATTTGATATTATCGTTAACTTCCATGTTAGCCACGAATGGTGCATCCAATGGGGAGGCGGTGGCGTAGTGGTATTGTCACTGGACTAGTAACCCAAAGACCCAGGGTATTGCTCTGGGGACATGGGTTCAAATCCCACCACAGCAGAAGGTGGAATTTGAATTCAAATAATAAATCTGGAATTTAAAAAAAGCTAGTCTAATGATGGCCATGAAACCATTGTCGATTGTTGTAAAAACCCATCTGGTTCACTAATGTCCTTTAGGGAAGAAAATCTGCTGTCCCTACCTGGTCTGGCCTACATGTGACTCCAAACCCACAGCAATGTGGTTGACTCTTACATGCCCTCTGAAATGGCCTAGCAAGCCACTCAGTTGTATCTAACCACTACGAAGTCAATAAAAAGGAATGAAACCGGATGGACCACCCGGCATTGAACTAGGCACCGGAAACGACAACAGCAAACCCAGCCCTGTCGAACCTGCAAAGTCCTCCTTACTAACATCTGGGGGCTTGTGCCAAAGTTGGGAGAGCTGTCCCACAGACTAGTCAAGCAACGGCCTGACATAACCATACTCATGAAATCATACCTGACAGATAATGTCCCAGACACTGTCATCACCATCCCCGGATATATCCTGTCCCACCGGCAGGACAGACCCAGCAGAGGTGGTATATAGTAGGGATGGAGTTGCCCTGGGAGTCCTCAACATCGACTCTGGACCCCATGAAGTCTCATGGCAACAGGTCAAACAGGGAAACCTCCTGCTGATTACCACCTACCGCCTTCCTTCAGCTAATGAATCAGTACTCCTCCATGTTGAACAGCACTTGGAGGAAGCCCTGAGGGTGGCAAGGGCATAGAATGTACTCTGGGTGGGGCACTTCAATGTCCATCACCAAGAATGGCTCGTTAGCATCACTACTGACCAAGCTTGCCGAGTCCTAAGGGAGGTATCTGCTAGACTCGGAATGCAGCAGGTGGTAAGGGAACCAACAAGAGGGGAAAACATACTTGACTTCGTCCTCACCCATCAGTCTGCCGCAGATGCATCTGTTCATGACAGTATTGGTAGGAGTGATCACCGCACAGTCGTTGTGGAGACGAAGTCCCACCTTCACATTGAGGATACCCTCCTTCGTGTTGTGTGGCACGACCACCGTGTGAAATGGGATAGATTTTGAACAGATTTAGCAATGCAAAACTGGGCATCCATGAGGCGCTGTGGGCCATCAGCAGCAGCAGAATTGTACTCAACCACAATTTGTAACCTCATGGCCCGGCATATCCCCCACTCTACCATTACCATCAAACCAGGAGACCAACCCTGGTTCAATGAAGAGTGCAGGAGGGCATGCCAGGAGCAGCACCAGGCATACCTCAAAATGAGGTGTCAACCTGGTGAAGCTACAACAGAGGACTATCTGTGTGCCAAACTGCATAAGCAGCATGCGATAGACAGAGCTAAGAGATCCCATAACCAACGGATCAGATCTAAGCTCTGCAGTCCTGCCACATCCAGCCGTGAATGGTGGTGGACAATTAAACAACTAACTGGAGGAGGTGGCTTCACAAATATCCCCATCCTCAATGATGGGGGAGCCCAGCACGTCAGATTGAACGATAAGACTGAGGCATTTGCAACAATCTTCAGCAAGTGCCGAGTTGATGATCCATCTCGGCCTCCTCCTGAAGTCCCCAGCATCACAGATGCCAGACTTCCGCCAATTCGATTCACTCCGCGTGATATCAAGAAACGACTGAAGGCACTGGATACTGCAAAGACTATGGGTCCTGACAATATTCCGGCAATAGTACTGAAGACCTGTGCTCCAGAACTTGTTGCACCCCTAGCCAAGCTGTTCCAGTATAGCTACAACACTGGCATCTACCCTGCAATGTGGAAAATTGCCCAGGTATGTCCCTTACACAAAAAGCAGGACAAGTCCAACCTGCCCAATTACCGCCCCATCAGCCTACTCTCAATCATCAGTAAAGTGATGGAAGGTGTCATCAACAGTGCCATCAAGCAGCACTTGCTTAGCAATAACCTGATCAGTGACACACAGTTTAGGTTCCGCCAGGGTCACTCAGCTCCTCACCTCATTACAGCCTTGGTTCAAACATGGACAAAAGAGCTGAACTCAAGAGGTGAGGTGAGAGTGACTGCCCTTGACATCAAGGCAGCATTTGACCGAGTATGACATCAAGGAGCCCGAGTAAAACTGAAGTCAATGGGAATCGGGGGAAAACTCTCCGCTGGCTGGAGTCATACCTAGCACAAAGGAAGATGGTTGTGGTTGTTGGAGGTCAATCATCTGAGCTCCAGGACATCACTGCAGGAGTTCCTCAGGGTAGTGTCCTAGGCCCAACCATCTTCAGCTGCCGCAGCAATGACCATCCTTCAATCATAAGGTCAGAAGTAGGGATGTTCGCTGATGATTGCACAATGTTTAGCACCATTTGTGACTCCTCAGATACTGAAGCAGTTCGTGTAGAAATGCAGCAAGACCTGGACAATATCCAGGCTTGGGCTGATAAGTGGCAAGTAACATTTGCGTCACATGAGTGCCAGGCAATGACCATCTCCAACAAGGGAGAATCTAACCATCTCCCCTTGACATTCAATTGCATTACCATCGCTGAATCCTCCACTATCAACATCCTAGGGGTTACCATTGACCAGAAACTGAACTGGAGTAGCCATATAAATACCGTGGCTACAAGAGCAGCTCAGAGGCTAGGAATCCTGCAGCGAGTAACTCACCTCCTGACTCCCCAAAGCCTGTCCACCATCTACAAGGCACAAGTCAGGAGTGTGATGGAATACTCTCCACTTGCCTGGATGGGTGCAGCTCCAACAACACTCAAGAAGCTCGACACCATCCCGGACAAAGCAGCCTGCTTGATTGGCACCCCATCTACAAATATTCACTCCCTCCACCACCGACGCACAGTGGCAGCAGTGTATACCATCTACAAGATGCACTGCAGCAATGCACCAAGGCTCCTTAGACAGCATCTTCCAAACCCACGACCTCGACCAACTAGAAAGACAAGGGCAGCAAATGCATGGGAACACCACCACCTGCAAGTTCCCCTCCAGGTCACACACCATCCTGACCTAGAACTATATCGCCGTTCCTTCACCGTCGCTGCGTCAAAATCCTGGAACTCCCTTCCTAACAGCACTGTGGGTATACCTACCCCACATGGACTGCAGCGGTTCAAGAAGGCAGCTCATCACCACCTTCTCAAGGGCAATTAGGGATGGGCAATAAATGCTGGCCTGGCCAGCGTCGCCCACATCCCATGAATGAACTTAAAACAAAATCCTTCTCATGCAGTCTTTCTCAATTATCTCCTTAAATGTCTGCCCCTGCTTCTCTTCTGTCTTACCTTTTAACCTATTTTCTCAGTCAACCGTAGCCAACTCTGTCTTCATACATTTGTAATTGCCTTTATTTAAGTTTAAGGCATTTGTTTCAGACCCAAGATTCTCACCCTGAAACTAAATGTGAAATGTTATCATGTTATGATCACTCTTACCTAGAGGATCCTTTACTATGAGATCATTAATTAATTCTGTCTCATTACACATTACCAGATCAAAAATAGTCTGTTCTCTGGTTGGTTCCAAAATGTACTGTTCTAAGAAACTGTCCTGAATACAATCTATGAAGTCATCTTCCAGCTACCTTTGTCAATTTGATTTGTCCAATCTATATAAAGTTCAAAATCGCCCACTATTATTGCAGTACCTTTCTTACACGCCCCCATTCTTTCTCGATTTATACTCTGTCCTACAGTGTAGCTACTGTTCGGTGGCCTGTAAACTACTCCCACCAGTGACTTCTTTCCCTTGCTATTTCTTATCTCCACCCAAACTGATTCTACATCTTGATCTTCCCAGCCAAGATCATTCCTCACTACTTTACTGATCGCAACGCTTTTTTTAATCGAGCTACCCAATCATCTTTTCATTTTTTCCTCTCTTTCCAAAATGTCTAATACCCATGAATTTTCAGTTCCCAGCCTCAGTCACCTTGTAACCACAGGCTGGATTTTGTTATCACATGACGGGAGTGGTGGTGGGTGCACAAAATGTTGGCTATTCTGCATGTGATTACCATTACCTATCAGACGGCCAGTTAACCTACTGACGGTGGCTGTCCCCTCAATCAAATGGGCGGGGTGGCATTGGCAGTGCCGTTAATTGTGTCACCTGATGTTGGATAAGGTACTGGCGCCATCTTTAAAAGCCTGCTAGCTCTGCATTTACTCTCCTTGCCTTGAATAGCAGTTCAGTGCAGCAACACTTCAATGGCTTGCCATAGTTTTGCATCTCAGCAAACATGCCCCCGGGCACCATTCGTACCATGTCAGATGTAAGAGCAAGGGTGGCCCAATGGTTCAGTGATACCTCCCTGCTGATGCTCCTCCAGGTTGCAAGGGAAAGGTGGCAGGTCCTTTTCCCCAGTGATGGCAAGACGCCGTCCTCCCGCCTGACCAAGCAAGCCTGGATGAAGGTCGCAGAGGAGGTTAGTAGCTGTGGGGTCACCTCTTGTAACTGGGTCCAGTGTGGGAAGAGGATCGCGATCTGCTTGCCCACACACGTAAAGGCGCACAGTTGTGTTATGACCAGGTGAGAAAGAGGTCTAGAGTTCCCTTTCAGCCTTCACTTGGTCTTACTGTAACAGGGTTTAATTTTAAACATGCCGTGTTTTTAGCTACCCCTTGGTGAATCCTTGTTGAGCGCTTTCCAAATACAAGGCAAAGACACCAGCACAAACAAGCTTTCTTAGGTTTAAAGAAGTTGAAATTTATTAAACTTAAACTTAAGCTCGAATAGGGTTACATGTATCCTATTCGAGCTTAAGTTTAAGTTTAATAAATTTCAACTTTTCTTCTTTAAACCTAAGAAAGCTTGCTGGCATGCATACTCGATACACACATGCAAATAGAGACAGAAAAGAGCAGAAGAAAAATAAAGTGGAAAGGTTTGAAGCAATATATGAAGCATTGTTGTTATGGTTCTTCGAGCTCGCTGTCGAGCTCACTGATTGTAGGTAGATCTTTATTTCCATTGGGGCCCAGTATTCTTCTTAAACCTTGTTCGCTGTAGGAGCTGTATCTCTCTTAGGGTTTATGTGTCTTCTGTGGATTCAGAGGCTTGTGAGAAAGAGATGGGAGAGGACAGGAGAGATCTTCTCAGTCCAGGAGCAAACAGACTTTCTACCCAAACTGTTTGTACAAATTCAAAAAACTCAGGTTGCCCAGCAGGTTAATCATGTGACTGGCTGGTTTGGCCATGTCTGTTTGTGTATTCGGCCATCTTAGCAGTTAATCTGGAATGCAAGCTCCCCCACCTTCAGCGTCTGGTGATCAAAAGTCCATTGTGGGTTGAATTTCAGGGAATGGCTGCTTTGTCCTTCCAAACACTGTCTGTTAATATGCAAATGTATTTTCCAGCCATGACTGATCTGTTTAACTAGTCTTCTTCACTCGCGTAACAGTATAAAATCAATGTTCATAACAAAACTATTGTGCCTCATTCTTGGCAGGTGGGGGCCTAGCATGACAGTTGACACAACCATTCTAATGATAGGAAGGCCATAGCATAATGATAGCAGATTACTGACTGCACAAGTGAGACCATTCTCCCTTGTTTCTATCTTAGGCTAGTATAGACCCATGACAGATAGAGTCAGTATGAGAGCAGCGACCTGCCCCAGGTGCAGAACAGCGGCCCATGTTAGTATTGAAATGCTGTAGAGAGGTTTGGAACTTAACAGTAACTGCATCCTTGATCTTTCAGGAGAAGAGGGCCCACAACGGCAGGGAGCGGCCAGGACCGGTGGCGGAGTGCCTGACCTGCTGCCTCTGTCTCAGGCTGAAGAGGAGATGCTCGAGTTAACCAGGAGCCAAGGAGCACATGCCATATCGAACGTCGAGCTCGGGTCCCAGTTGAAGAGAGTGATTATTGGCAAACACAGAATGAATCGAAATTATATTCTATATATAAATGTAGTGCTGTCATCATTGTGACATGTGTACCATAACACCTAAATGTCTGTTCTTTACATTGGATCCTGCAGGGCAGTGCTCACAAATGCTTGGAGACAATGAGGAAACAACGACAACCTCTGAGGTTGAGCAACAATTAGAGGTTGCACCATCCCACGACTCTCCTGCACCTTGCACCAGCGCAGATACTCTTACCTTGGTGGGTATCTGATCGGCATTAAATTTGGGGTCACAAGCTGGTGAAAGCACCACACACGCACCTGAGTAGCTGGCTGAGGCTGAAATAACCGAAGCCTCTGACACTCCGGGGACTGTGGGTGTTCATGTTCATGCTGAGCCCCAGGATGATAACGAACCTGCGGTGTCGACAGCACAGGGCATACTGGAGTTGCAGGGAGAGGTAAGGCAACATCTGACTGAGATGCCAGAGGCCACGTGCAGCCATGAGCGAATGATGGAGGCGTCCATCCATGGCATGACTGCTGCCATGTCCCAGGCATGTGAGTGCATGGCTTCATCCATGGAGAGGTTGGTGACCCTCATGGAGAGCCAGATCCCACAGATATGCCATGACCTGCAAAATCTCGCCTTGACCATGACTTCAAATCAGCAGTGGCAGGGTGAGAGAAGGACCAGGAACCTGGGGAGTGTTCCTGCTTCTAGTCCTTCTCCGGAGAGCAAAGATGTTCCAACAAGCCTTGAGAGGGAAGAGGAGAGTCTGCGCTCCACATCTGTGGTCTTCAGCCCCTTCACCAGGAGTCCAGCTCCAGCAGCCGCGATGCCCAAGGACAGTGCTGCACTGGTGCAGGAAACCTTCAGGCAGCTGGGGCCCCCCAGGCACCCAGAGGACGACCGCCAAATTCATCCCAGGCCAAGGGGATGATCAGCAGCCTGCCTCCAGTCCAGCTGCCAGCGCCGAGGTAACACCGTGAAGGAGCACCTGCAAAACATTTTGACACATATGGGTATTCACGGGTGAGACAGATATGTCATGTTTACTTGAATTAAATGTGTTTTCCTGCCAATCGCCAGCCTTTATTGTCTGTAAACCACATTCCACCATGGCGTACTTATACGTCTTTCATTTACATCTTACACTATTGCCAATGTGACCACTGACATCATTAGCATGCCAATGTGCATGATGTTTAATTGCATGAATGATGTCACATGGGCAATGGCTCAGTTTGTTGCTGCCATTCATGCTGGAGGGACAGATATAATGGAGACAGAGGACCTGGACTGCATGCATGGTGGTGAGTTTTGTTAGCAAACATATTTATTGAAATTTATGGATTGTGGAAACACGCAATTATCTCTGCCCTGCCTCCCTTGCACACTGCTCACCATGTCAGGCCTCCATCACTGCACTCTGATTTTCCATACATGCTTGTCCTTGTGTGCTCTCTGTGTTCTCATCGTTGGAGGATGTCTCAAGCTTCTGTACTTCTTCAGCTTGCAAGACATCCCCTGCTCTGTAGTGCGCATGTGCGCAACCCTGTTTGGTGCATACTGTAGGACTCCACCAGGTCTATCGAACTACATCTTCAGCATACCAATGGCCTGCTCGATGGTCGCTCGGGTGGAGCTGTGGCAGGCATTGTAATGCTCTTCAGCATCATTGGTGGGGTTCCTCACTGGCATCAGAAGCCATGTCATCAAGGGGAAGCCCTTGTCTCCAAGAATCCACCCCTGAAGGTGAGCTTGGGGAGTGAAAAGCAGTGGCACCTGTAACTGGTGAAGTATGTATGAGTCATGATAGCTGCCTGGGAAGTGGGCACACACTCGAAGGAAGCATTTTCTGTGGTTGCGTAGCAGTTGGATATTAATTGAATGAAACCCCTTCCTGTTGATGAGGTGGCTGGTCGGTCCATGGGAGCCTTGATGGCCACATGCGTGCAGTTGATCACACCTTGGACCTGTGGGAATCCCACAATGGCCCCAAATCCAATGACCCACTCAGCCTAACTCTCAGGGTCATAGTTGCCAGCCCTCCTGAACAGAGCATCAGTCACCTCCTTAATGCAGTGGTGCACTGCGGATTGAGTGATCCCACACATGTCACCAGTGGATACTGGAATGATCCAGAGGTGTAGAAGGACCTCTGTAATTTTGATGGCCACAGGCATAGGGTGACCACCAAAACTCATTGGTTGCAGGTCATCATTCAGCAGTGCACAGAGATGTGTGACGGCCTCTCTGGACATCTGCAGTCATCTCTGTCACTGGCGCTCAGACATCTGCAGGTATGTCATCTGAGTCCTATAGACTCGCTGGCGTACCTGGGATCTTCTTCGATATGGCGGCTGCTGCTGCTCGCTTCCAGGAGCTTCACCTTGAGCTGCAGCTGCCTCTTGTGCCCACTTACGGCACAGATGCCCCATCATAGCAAGGGGATCCAGGAAAACAGGGTGAATTATAACCTTCTCTATCCTCCTTGTAACTTATGTTTCCTTCAAAAGGTCAAGTACACCTATCTGGGCAGAGATTTGTGTTCATTTCTGGTTCCGCAGTTTTCCGACATGAGCTCTATGGTATAGTTTGATGTTGCTCTCACAACGTTTTAATAAGTGCGAGCTATCATGACCATCAGAATACCATTTGAGTTGCCTGCACTGGATTCCCGAAAAAAAACAACCTATACAGTTAGTTTAAAAGCAAAATACTGCAGATGCTGGAAATAAAGACAAGAAATGCTGGAAGTAGCAGCAGGTCTGGCAGCATCTGTGGATGTGATAGAACAAGGTCACAGAGAATAACTGACCAGAAGGTCATGGAAGAAAGGCAAATGTATTTTAATAGTTTGGTGAAAGACAAAGCGTTAGTGTTAATGGTGTGGTAAAAGACAAAAGTTTGTTTCTACTGTGCCTACCCACTGTTTCTTTTCATGTTTGTACTTGGGGCCAGGGCTGTTCATTTTTCTGTCAATTAACACCCTCTCTGTACTAACACATTGTCTTTCACCACATCGCGAGCTCTACTGACAATCTTAAATTGGTTGTTGGCATAATTCTTAGTACACTGCGGATTATTTAACAAATGTTGTCCAATCGTGGAATCACATCTAATGTTGGACACTGTGTTTTGAGGTTTGCAAGCACAGGCTGGCTGCCCGCTGTGAATAGCGGAAGGGACATGTTGTTTGATACGATCCGCCAGTCTTTGGGACGTATGGCTTATGTACCTGGCATCACACTAGCATTGAAATTCATAAGTCACATTACTCATTTGTGTGATAGGTAGGACGTCTTCTTGACTTGACGGTAGCATCCTGTTACTGGCGAGCACCACACGTGTTGCTACTGCATAGTAGCAATGTGAAACAGCTAGCTTTACCTGTTGTACAAATTTTTGGGATAAAGTACCCTTCCAGGGTAATTTGAGGTCAACTGGGCACTTTTCAGGGCTGAAAATGACAGCCTTAGGCCCTGTGGGAACAGATTAAAAGTAAGCTAATCAACTAACTAATCAGCTAACAGACTAACTGTGAAGCTGTGGAGCCAATTTATAAAAAAATAACAAGCAGAAGCTAACAGGACATCTACAGATTGCTTTATAGTAGCCTATTGTTTAATAATCAGCCTAACAGTTCAAGGAGGGGGGATGTGAAACTAGTGAAATAAAATGCAAGAATAAAATGCTGAGTCGAATGAACCAATCATGCACTGATAACAGAAGTCTGCAAACCACTCAGAAACAAGGGGTGGGGGGTGGGGGTGCGTTACTAGTTTTGTTTGAATAACTATAAGAAAGGCTTGCTGTAGTGAGCACATGTTTTTTTGCTTTGTTCTTTTGCGTGTTCTTTTGTTTTGCTTTTTGTTTCTTTTGTAACCTTGCAATGTAACAACTATATACTGCAATAAAGTTTTGAAAAGTTACGGTTGGACTTCGTCTCTCTTTGTAACTGATGGGATCCAACAACTTGGCATAGTCGGCAGGATCGCTGGAGAATTAAAACCGAAGCCCAAGACATCGGACCTATATCGGCGCCCCAGAGGTAAAGGACTCCTCTTTACGTTAAAAAGTCCTCGGCCGTTGTCTGATTTCGGTTCACCACCACGCAATCCCGAACTTTTCTTAGGCTCGAGGCCCCTTTCATAGACGTCTGACTCAGCAGTGTTTGACTGTGCTCACACCGGATCGGCTGCAAAGCCTCACGACTCGAGGCCCCCTTCCCTCCCTGAATGAATCGATACAATGATCGACGAAGGCAACCGACAGTTACCAACTACTGTCAAAGGCGGGCGGGCCCCGCCGGACGTTTCCAAAGATGAAATTCTTCGGCAGTTAAAAGGATATATAGAGCAACAGTTTAATTTGGCTAAAACCTGGACTGAAATTGAACAGAAATACGGTGCCTCCAAGGGACAGTGGTCCCTGGAAGATATAAAGAGGGCTTGGGGAAAAACGACCCGTTTAAAGGATAAAGAATGAACCCAATGGTCCTTAGCCGTAATGGGACAGATCCAACAGCATAATGAAATTATCCAACAAACTCAACGCGACCGCGATCTGACCTCTGCAAAGGACCAATTGAAGGCAGTTTGCGAACAACTGAGGAAGGAGAAACTTAAATCGGAAAAGTTAGAAACCGAATTAAAAGAACTTAAGAAACAATTACAGGAAGAACAGGCGACCCAACCGAAGGGACCGGGACCACCCTGCGGACACTGCGGACCTCCACCACCCCACTTGTACCCGAACTTGGACTCATTACAAAAGAAGTTACAGAAAACACAATGGTGCGAAGCCGGTATAGAGGAATCTGAGTCCTCCAGCGATCAAAGTGATTCGGATGATGAGTTTCCTTTTGCGCTGATTGCCTTCCTTAAACAGAAATGTGATAAGGTCAAGCAGGAAAAAAAGACTACAGACGGTAACGAGGTGATCACGTCTGAGCACCAGACACACTGGGTACACGTCCCAGTGGACCCTGAGAAAATTGACAAATGGTCTGAAAAATTGCCTGACCCGAGAAAGGGGGGGCCAGAAAACATGGGAAAAGTTGAAACGTCTGAAGGGAATTTACCACCTCCACCCGTGGGACGGGGTACAGATTTTGACCGTCATGGTGCCCGGGTGAGCTGGGCGAAAGCTGAACAGAGAGGTCCAAACTGCTTTGGGCGAGGACGAGCAACAACTAGATGCCGGATGGGCTGCGATTAGACATGGCTGTGAGCGTACTGTCCCGCAAAGACGGATTGGAATAAAATTATAGCCTGTCACCAACACGGTACCGAAGAGGTGCGTGAGTATGAAGAGAGGTTTGGATCTATTTGGTTGGAATACTCAGGGATAACGGACCTTGCCCCGGAGGCACTAGACAACTCCTGCTTTCCACCTCTGAACTATCAAAGATGTTGATGGTAACCCTACCGAATTTGAACGGCACAGATATATCCTTCGCAACAGTGGTTGACCGATGCAATCAGCTGGACAGGCACATGGGAGCAAAGCTCTGAGCCCTGCAGGCGGGTTGGACGCCCAAAGGCCCTGATAAGCGACCTGGGGCATGCCATTACTGCGGAAAGGAAGGCCATTGGGCTAAGACGTGTAGAGTAAAGGGACAGGACAGAGGACGGCAAGGATACAATCCGGCACCAAGACCAGGTCCATCCCCTGATGGTAATGACCTCCTAGAGAAGTTCAAACAGTTGACGCCCCAGCAACAGAAGGAGCTACTTGATGTGACAGAAAACTAGGGGAGCTCCCCCTCGCCCTTTCGGCACCCCTTATGGCGCTAATAGAACAACGAAGAGATGGATTGTATATAACTGCGAGGGTGGGCGACCAAGACATGGACTGCCGATTGGATACCGGAGCCGAATTGACGTGCCTACCTAAACAATACGGGAACTCCATACCGATGGACGGTAAAGTTAAGACTGCCCACGGAGTCAGTGGCCATGGGTTGGTAATCAGGAAAACCCAGCCCATACACATTGGTGTTGGCCGACACGAATTGATAACATCAGTCTGGATAGGTCCGGTGGACCAGGTCCTTCTGGGTATGGACGTTCTTACTCAGCTGAACTTTTTGTTGCACTTTGAAGGCAGCCAGGTAATCTGGTCCATCCAAAGTCTAAAGAAGGAGGAGCTGAGGGAGCACCCAATATGGGCTCGGGATAAGAACGATTGTGGGTCACTTCAAATGGAACCGGCAACGTTTACAGGATCCGCTCCACCCTGTACTAAACAATACCCCATTAGTCCAACGTCTATTGCAGGAATCTTATCCGTAATTAGACAATTAGAGGAGCGAAGCATGCTGGTTAAGACACACAGTACCTCCAACAGCCCTGTGTGGCCAGTACGGAAACCAAACGGGACCTGGCGGCTTACTGTTGACTATAGAAGGGCTAACCAGTGTATTGATCGAAAGGCTCCTCTGGTAGCAGACCCCTCCATGGTATTCAATGCCCTGAGGCCGGAACATGAATGTTTCTCTGTTATCGACATGGCCAATGGATTTTGGTCAGTGCCACTGGTACCCGAGGTCCAACCGTGGTTCGCCTTTACCGTTTAACAACAACAACAGAACGCCTGGACCCGGCTGCCACAGGGTTTCCACAACAGCCCTACGATATTTCATCTGGCCCTACAAAACAATTTGAGGGAGTTACCTTCCATGCACTCCATGGTCATACAGTACGTGGACGACATCCTGTTAGCCTCTGAAATGGAAGGACAACACGGACAAGATCTGCGTACCCTGCTGGACCACCTTCACTGGAGAGGCCACAAGGCCAGTATTGACAAAACGCAAATAGCCCAAGGAGAGGTCGTGTACCTGGGACAAAAGATTTTGAAAGGAAAGAGGGAACTTACCAAGGACAGGACCACAGCCATTCAAGCTGCCAAACTGCCCACCACTATCTAGGAGCTTAGGTCCTTTTTGAGTTTGTGTAACTTCAACAGAAATTGGATCGACTCCTACACACAGCTGGCCCAACCATTAACTGATCTCTTGAAGGGAAAGCGGTCCTCTAAAGAATCAGTTATTCTAACCAAAGAACAACAAGAGGCCTTCAAAAACTTAAAGAGGGCCTTCTGCTCGGCGCCTGCCCTGGGAATCCCCGACAACGGGAAACCGTTTACCCTGTTTGTACATGAAAAAGAGGGATACATGACCGCCATATTGGCACAGGAGCATGGGGACCAACAGAGACCTATTGGATACTATTCGAGAAAACTGGACACCATAGCCCTAGGATGGGGCAGTTGCCTAAGGGCCATGGAAGCCACATGCCAAGCTGTGATGGCTACTGCAGGCCTGGAACTGGATCAAAAGCTAACAGTCAAGTGTCCGCACACTGTCCACACACTGCTATCCATGAATAGAGTATCCCAAGTGACAGCAGCCAGATGGATCCGATGGACAACGGTCCTAGAGGCCCCCAACCTCCATATAGTCCGAGCCAGCCCGGTAAACCCAGCAAATATGCTCCCGTTGCCTGGGGAACAAGAGGGGGAAGAGCATGACTGCGTGGAGGCTATGAGAGAGACAGAGGAATTGACCCTGGTGGCGGAGGAAGCATTGCACAATCCAGATTTAATCCTTTTCACAAACGGCTCCTCCTTTTTTTAATTCATTCATGGGATGTGGGTGACGCTGGCCAGGCCAGCATTTATTGCCCATCCCTAATTGCCCTTGAGAAGGTGGTGGTGAGCTGCCTTCTTGAACTGCTGCAGTCCATTTGGGTTAGGTACACCCACAGTGCTGTTAGGAAGGGAGTTCCAGGATTTTGCCCAGTGACAGTGAAGGAACGGCGATATAGTTCCAAGTCAGGATGGTGTGTGACTTGGAGGGGAACTTGCAGGTGGTGGTGTTCCCATGCATTTGCTGCCCTTGTCCTTCTAGTTGGTAGAGGTCGCGGGTTTGGAAGGTGCTGTTTAAGGAGCCTTGGTGCATTGCTGCAGTGCATCTTGTAGATGGTACACACTGCTGCCACTGTGCATCGGTGGTGGAGGGAGTGAATGTTTGTAGATGGGGTGCCAATCAAGCGGGCTGCTTTGTCCTGGATGGTGTCGAGCTTCTTTAGTGTTGTTGGAGCTGCACCCATCCAGGCAAGTGGAGAGTATTCCATCACACTCCTGACTTGTGCCTTGTAGATGGTGGACAGGCTTTGGGGAGTCAGGAGGTGAGTTACTCACCTCAGGATTCCTAGCCTCTGAGCTGCTCTTGTAGCCACGGTATTTATATGGCGACTCCAGTTCAGTTTCTGGTCAATAGTAACCCCAAGGATGTTGATAGTGGGGGATTCAGCGACGGTAATGCTGCTGAATGTCAAGGGGAGATGGTTAGATTCTCTTTTGTTGGAGATGGTCATTGCCTGGTACTTGTGTGACACGAATGTTACTTGCCACTTATCAGTCCAAGCCTGGATATTGTCCAGGTCTTGCTGCATTTCTACACGGACTGCTTCAGTATCTGAGGAGTCACGAATGGTGCTGAACATTGTGCAATCATCAGCGAACATCCCTACTTCTGACCTTATGATTGAAGGAAGTTCATTGATGAAGCAGCTGAAGATGGTTGGGCCTAGAACACTACCCTGAGGAACTCCTGCAGTGATGTCCTGGAGCTCAGATGATTGACCTCCAACAACCACAACCATCTTCCTTTGCGCTAGGTATGACTCCAACCAGCGGAGAATTTTGCCCCTGATTCCCATTGACTTCAGTTTTACTAGGGCTCCTTGATGCCATACTCAGTCAATGCTGCCTTGATGTCAAGGGCAGTCACTCTCACCTCACCTTTTGAGTTCAGCTCTTTTGTCCATGTTTGAACCAAGGCTGTAATGAGGTCAGGAGCTGAGTGACTCTGGCGGATCCCAAACTGAGCGGCACTGAGCAGGTTATTGCTAAGCAAGTGCTGCTTGATCGCACTGTCGATGACACCTTCCATCACTTTACTGATGATTGAGTAGACTGATGGGGCAGTAATTGGCCTGATTGGACATGTCCTGCTTTTTGTGTACAGGACATAACTGGGCAATTTTCCACATTGCAGGGTAGATGCCAGTGTTGTAGCTGTACTGGAACAGCTTGGCTAGGGGCACGGCAAGTTCCGGAGCACAGGTCTTTAGTACTATTGCTTGAATATTGTCTGGGCCCCTAGCTTTTGCAGTGTCCAGTGCCTTCAGTCATTTCTTGATGTCACGCGGAGTGAATCGAATTGGCTGAAATCTGGCATCTGTGATGCTGGGGACTTCAGGAGGAGGCAGAGATGGATCATCAACTCGGCACTTCTGGCTGAGGATTGTTGCAAATGCTTCAGCCTTATCTTTCGCACTGATGTGCTGGGCTCCCCCATCATTGAGGATGGGGTTATTTGTGGAGCCACCTCCTCCAGTTAGTTGTTTAATTGTCCACCACCATTCATGGCTTGATGTGGCAGGACTGCAGAGCTTAGATCTGATCCGTTGGTTATGGGATCGCTTAGTTCTGTCTGTCGCATGTTGCTTATGCTGTTTGGCACACAAGTAGTCCTGTGTTGTAGCTTCACCAGGTTGACACCTCATTTTGAGGTATGTCTCACTGCCGCTGGTACACCTATCCGAAACGGGAAAGAGGTTCAAGACTTGCTAGAGACCATGCAATTACCACAAGAGGTGTCCATTCTGAAATGTAAAGCCAATACGAAGGACAATACCATAGAAGCGCAGGGGAATGCCCTAGCCGACCAGGCAGCCAAGGGAGCCGCCTCGCAGGGTGATTCTTTGGAGGTAGGGACGCAAATATGTAAACTGGATGCACCCAGTCTGGCACAACATCTACAAATGATGCAGGGCGAGTGCTCCAGAGACGAAAAATGGACATGGATAGAGGCAGGGATCAAGCTATGTGAAGACGGCATCTGGAGACAAAGGGACACCAATAGGCCAGTCGCGCCACAGGCACTGATGCCCTTTTTAGCCCAACAGATTCACTCCTGGGGGCACCTGGCCCCACAACAGATGACAGCTCAGTTCCAGAAAAGCTGGTGGGGTCGGGGGTTCAAAAAACACGCCCAGTTGGTGGCTGACCGCTTGTGTGGTCTGTCAGAAAAACAATCCAGGACCCACCACGATAATGCCTCAACTAAGAGCTCCTGCACCAGTCGGCCCATTCCAGTGCTTGCAAGTCGACTATATCATTCTCCCACCTTGCCAGGGATACACCGGCATTCTCGTTATCGTCGACAGATTTTCCAGGTGGGTAGAGGCCGTCCCAGCCAGAAGAGCCACGGCCAACCACACCGCCATGGTCTTGTGTAGGGACTACATCCCCAGATGGGGAGTACCGGTCAGCATTGATTCTTACCAAGGGACTCATTTTACAGGCGCGGTCTGTCAGGAAGTCTGTTGGCTACTGAACATTACGTGGGATCTACACTGTCCTCACCACCCACAGTCCTCAGGCCAAGTGGAGCGAATGAACCAGACCCTAAAGCAATGACTATCCAAGTATCACCAAGAAGGAATACCATGGCCCCAGGCGTTGCCAATAGGTCTGTGCAGCATTAGGGCGACTCCGAACAGAACTACGGGCCTGAGTCCATTTGAAATAATAACAGGGAGACCCATGTCTCTGCTGGGAACAATTGATTTGTGAAAAGCTGATTGTCACCTGATGAGTAACGCTCTATTAGAATATTGTCAGAACCAAACAAATGCTATCAGTTCTGCTTCATCGCAGGTATCGGCAGCTTGGGGTGACCCACCAGAAGGAGGGCACGACATCGTCCCGGGGGTCTGGGTCTACGTGAGGAAAATACATAAAGAACCATTGGGTACCAAATGGGAGGGACCTTTCCAGGTGCTACTGACCACCCAGGTAGCAGTAAAGGTGGAAGGGAAGAAAGCCTGGATACACGCCTCTCACGTCAAGCGAGCGACCCATGACTAAACACCGACCTGCTATCAGGACAATTACCATTTGCCAAGATGTTCAGAATTTTTATTATCCTCTTTGCATGCATTTTAAGTATCTGCTTACATTTGACTAACCAAACCTTTCCTTTGGTGAACTAATCGAGTGTCCAGGGAATTGCACGTTAACACTTTCCTTTACATGTTTTATACCTAGCCAAGGCAGCTAACATCTCTGTTAGGTATGTGCTGTTGGGTATGTGCACAGGTGCCCATCCATTCCAGAGGAGGCATTCCGTTACGGCCCATACCTCTTAATACATCCCAGATGGGATGGTGGCTGACAACCCATACGTTGGGACAGGGGGTTTGTGACCCCCCTTCGTCTCGGTTCAGGATTCGCCAAAACCTGATATCATCTGGGTATAACGATAGCATGTGGGGCTCGTATACACCTTCCTTTAATGGCTCGAGTACAGCTCCTTATCTTGCATTGACCAATACCTCAGGAGTGGGACGGCCAATGGGAATAGTGTGCATGTCCCGTAAGTTGACCGATGGCTACCCCGTCGGTAATAGCATTTGCAACTATACAGTGTTCATAGACCCTCCCCCAGGCAACAATGTATCCATTTCCCTTTTTAATCACACAGGTCAAAGCCATTGGAATCTCACGTTTCTGCTCAAGGCACTAAATGCGTCCAAATTCACCTCCTATAATGGCACTTACTTTACTTGCGGCCATAAGGCCCATCCCTGGTTACCGAAACTTTGGACAGGATCATGTTATTTGGTTTATATTACACCTTATATCCGTCACTTGACCTCCCTGCCTGCGCCACCTCACTGGCAAAGGATGTGGCGAGCTATCATGAAGAAGGAAAGATTCTTTGCGATCTTGTTTCCTTGGTATGGGACAGCTAAGCTGGCCAGGGAATCTATTAACATGGCCTCTGTTCTAGAAAAGGTGGCCAATGACACCGCTGAAGCCCTGGTTAAAATAAATGCAGAAATGGTGGCTATCCGGACAGTGGCCCTTCAGAACCAAATGGCCCTAGATTTTATCCTTGCAGAAAAGTGGGGTACTTGCGCCTTGATAGGGCCCGAATGCTGCACCTACATTCCAGACAGCTCCGAAGAGATCTCTAATCTGGCGGAGCACATCCAAAAGGAGATAGAAAAGCTCAAACAACCCCAAACTCCCACCTTATGGGGTTGGGCGACCGGGTGGTTGGGCTCAATAGGGACCTCAATGTTTTTTTGTTATAATTTTGTTTATGTTTTTCCTTATTAAGTGCTGTTGTAAACAAGTAACTGAAGCCCCTGCCAAGCTTATGCCTTTACAGAGCTCCCACCGTCCCCTCTTGTGGCACAAGCGGGCGAAGTATTAAGCGCAACTCCTCTGGGCGTTGAAGGCAGTTTCTAGACCTTTAGAGCCCATTAAAGGCACCAAAGTAGGATTGATGGAGTGATTCTTAAAGGAGTTTGAAGAATCAAAAGGAGGACTGTGGGAACAGATTAAAAATAAGCTAATCAACTAACTAATCAGCTAACAGACTAACTGTGAAGCCGTAGAGCCAATTTACAAAAAATAACAAGCAGAAGCTAACAGGACAGCTGCAGATTGCTTTATAGTAGCCTATTGTTTAATAATCAGCCTAACAGTTCAAGGAGGGGGGACGTGAAACTAGTGAAATAAAATGCAAGAATAAAATGCTGAGTCGAATGAACCAATCATGCACTGATAACAGAAGTCTGCAAACCACTCAGAAACAAGGGGGGGCGGGGGTGGGGGTGCGTTACTAGTTTTGTTTGAATAACTATCAGAAAGGCTTGCTGTAGTGAGCACATGTTTTTTTGTTTTGTTCTTTTGTTTTGTTCTTTTGCATGTTCTTTTGTTTTGCTTTTTGTTTCTTTTGTAACCTTGCACTGTAACAACCATATAATAAAGTTTCGAAAAGTTACGGTCGGACTTCGTCTCTCTTTGTGACTGATGGGATCCAACAGGCCCGTTCATAAGTTTGCGCGATATCGAGAAATGATCTGATGAGGGTAGCCATTGTCACACAGGATGTCTTTGATTCACCCTATTTTAGCATCAAGCTTGCATGATGAGCAAATGGCTTGGGCTCTATTTACGAGGTTGCTGAAAAGGCCAATCTTATAGCATGTGAAACTGTAAGAATGCCAACGCGTGTATTGACCAGTGAAGGTAGGTTTGTGGTAACATTATATCATGGCGATCTAGACCCACCACCATTGCTCGAATCAGTATTCACTGAACTTATGAACTTGGCAACTCGCGCAGATGAGTTCAGTTTTAACGATACAATGTATGCCCAAAGAGGAGGCAGTGCCCTAGTCGTATTGTCGCTGGACTAGTAACCCAGAGACCCAGGGTATTTCTCTGGGGACATGGGTTCAAATCCCACAACAGCAGAAGGTGGAATTTGAATTTAATTAATAAATCTGGTATTTAAAGCTAGCCGAATGATGGCCATGAAACCATTGTCGATTGTTGTAAAAACACATTTGGTTCACTAATGTCCTTTAGGGAAGAAAATCTGCTGTCCTTACCTGGTCTGGCCAGCATGTGACTCCAGACCCACAGCAATGTGGTTGACCCTTAAATGCCCTCTAAAATGGCCTAGCAAGCCACTCAGTTGTATCTAACCACTACGAAGTCAATAAAACAGAATGAAACCGGATGGCCCACCCAGCATCGAACTCGATACCGGAAACGACAACAGCAAACCCAGAAATAAAAACAAGAAATGCTGGAACCACTCAGCAGGTCTGGCAGCATCTGTGGAAAGAGAAGCAGAGTTAATGTTTCGGGTCAGTGACCCTTCTTCGGAACTAGCAAATATTAGAAATGTCAAAGGTTATAAGCAAGTGAGCCGGGGGTGGGACAAGAGATAACAAAGGAGAAGGTGTAGATTGGACAAGGCCACAGAGCTGACCAAAAGGTCATGGAGCAAAGGCAAACAATATGTTAATGGTGTGTTGAAAGACAAAGCATTAGTACAGATGGGGTGTTAACGAACTGAAGATTGAGCAGCAGCAAGTACAAACATGAAAAAAACAGTTGGTAAGCAAACTGAACAAACTACAATGAAATGAAATAAACAAAAGAAAAAAAAATTGTAAAAAATGTAAAAAAGAAAAAATAACTAAAAATAAAAGTAAAATGGGGGGGCCCGTCATGCTCTGAAATTATTGAACTCAATGTTCAGTCCGGCAGGCTGTAGTGTGCCTAATCGGTAAATGAGATGCTGTTCCTCGAGCTTGCGTTGATGTTCAGTGGAACACTGCAGCAATCCCAGGATAGAGATGTGAGCATGAAAGCAGGGGGGAGTGTTGAAATGGCAAGCAACCGGAAGCTCAGGGTCCTGATTGCGGACTGAGCGGAGATGTTCCACAAAGCGGTCACCCAGTCTGCATTTGGTTTCCCCAAGTAGAGGAGATCACATTGTGAGCAGCGAATACAGTATACTACATTGAAAGAAGTACAAGTAAATCGCTGTTTCACCTGAAAGGAGTGTTTGGAGCCAGGAATAGTGAGGAGTTCAATAATTTCAGAGCATGACGGGCCCCCCATTTTACTTTTATTTTTAGTTATTTTTTATTTTATTTTTTACACTTTACAATTTTTTTTCTTTTGTTTATTTCATTTCATTGTTGTTTGTTCAGTTTGCTTACCCACTGGTTTTTTTCATATTTGTACTTGCTGCTCAATCTTCAGTTCGTTAACACCCTATCTGTTCTAATGCTTTGTCTTTCAACACACCATTAACATATTGTTTGCCTTTGCTCCATGACCTCTTGGTCAGCTATGTGGCTTTGTCCAATCTATACCTTCTCCTTTGTTATCTCTTGCCCCACCCCCGGCTCACTTGCTTATAACCTTTGACATTTCTAATATTTGCTAGTTCCGAAGAAGGGTCACTGACCCGAAACATTAGCTCTGCTTCTCTTTCCACAGATGCTGCCAGACCTGCTGAGTGGTTCCAGCATTTCTTGCTTTTATTTCAGATTTCCAGCATCTGCAGTATTTTGCTTTTATAACAGCAAACCCAGCTCTGTCGACCCTGCAAAGTCCTCCTTACTAACATCTGGTGGCTTGTGCCAGAGTTGGGAGAGCTGTCCCACAGACTAATCAAGCAACAGCCTTCCATAGTCATACTCACAGAATCATACCTTACAGATAATGTCCCAGACACTGCCATCACTTTCACCATCCCCACTGGCAGGACAGACCCAGCAGAGGTGGTGGCACAGTGGTATACAGTCGGGAGGGAGTTGCCCTGGGAGTCCTCAACATCGACTCTGGACCCCATGAAGTCTCATGGCATCAGGTCAAACCTGGGCAAGGAAACCTCCTGCTAATTACCCCCTACCGCCCTCCCTCAGCTGATGAATCAGTACTCTTCCATGTTGATCACCACTTGGAGGAAGCCCTGAGGGTGTCAAGGGCACAGAATGTACTCTGGGTGGGGGACTTCAATGTCCATCACCACGAGTGGCTCGATAGCACCACTACTGACCAAGCTGGACGAGTCCTAAAGGACATGTCTGCTAGACTGGGTCTGCGGCAGGTGGTGAGGGAACCAACAAGCGGGAAAACATACTTGACCTCGTCCTCACCAATCTGCCTGCCGCAGATGCATCTGTCCATGACAGTATTGGTAGAAGTGACCACAGCATAGTCCTTGTGGAGACGAAGTCCTGCCTTCACATTGAGGACACCCTCCATCGTGTTGTGTGGCACTACCACCTTGCTAAATGGGATAGATTTTGAACAGATCTAGCAATGCAAAACTGGGCATCCATGAGGTGCTGTGGGCCATCAGTAACAGCAGAATTGTACTCAACCACAATCTATAACCTCATGGCCCGGCATATTCGCCCCTCTACCGTTACCATCAAGCCGGGGGACTAACCCTGGTTCAATGAAGAGTGCAGGAGGGCATGCCAGGAGCAGCACCAGGCATACCTCAAAATGAGGTGTCAACCTGGTGAAGCTACAACCCAGGACTACTTGGATGCCAAACTGCATAAGCAGCATGCAATAGACATAGCCAAGCAATCCCATAATCAACGGATCAGATGTAAGCGCTGCAGTCCTGCCACATCCAGCTGTGAATGGTGGTGGACAATTAAACAACTAACTGGAGGAGGTGGCTCCACAAATATCCCCATCCTCAATGATGGGAGAGCCCAGCACGTCAGTGCAAAAGATAAGGCTGAAGCATTTGCAACAATCTTCAGCCAGAAATGCCGAGTTGATGATCCATCTCGGCTCCTCCTGAAGTCCCCAGCATCACAGATGCCAGACTTCAGCCAATTCGATTGACACTGCGTGATATCAAGAAATGACGGAAGGCACTGGATACTGCAAAGGCTATGGGCCCAGACAATATTCCGGCAATAGTACTGAAGACCTGTGCTCCAGAACTTGCCGCACCCCTAGCTAAGCTGTTCCAGTACAGCCACAACACTGACATCTGGCCTGCAAAGTGGAAAATTGCCCAGGTATGTCCCGTACACAAAAAGCAGGACAAGTCCAACCCAGCCAATTACTGCCCCATCAGCCTACTCTCAATCATCAGTAAAGTGATGGAAGCTATCAAGTGGCACTTGACCGAGTATGGCACCAAGGAGCCCGAGCAAAACTTAAGTCAATGGGATTCGGGGGAAAACTCTCCGCTGGTTGGAGTCATATGAAGGGCAAAGGACTATGGTTGTGGTTGTTGGAGGTCAA
Source organism: Heterodontus francisci (assembly GCF_036365525.1). NCBI lineage: Eukaryota > Metazoa > Chordata > Chondrichthyes > Heterodontiformes > Heterodontidae > Heterodontus > Heterodontus francisci. The sequence goes on from NC_090372.1 coordinate 78,234,100, forward strand.
TCAACTCAGTTCCAGGACATCAGTGCAGGAGTTCCTCAGGGCAGTGTCCTAGGCCCAACCATCTTCAGCTGCTTTATCAATGACATTCCTTCAATCATAAGGTCAGAAGTAGGGATGATTGCACAATGTTTAGCACCATTCGTGACTCCTCAGATACTGAAGCAGTCCATGCAGAAATGCAGCAAGACCTGGACAATATCCAGGCTTGGGCTGATAAGTGGCAAGTAACATTTGCACCACACAAGTGCCAGGCAATGACCATCTCCAACCATCGCTGAATCCCCCACTATCAACATCCTTGGGGTTACCATTAACCAGAAACTGAACTGGAGTAGCCATATAAATACCATGGCTAGGAATCCTGCAGAGAGTAATTCACCTCCTGACTCCCAAAGCCTGTCCACCATCTACAAGGCACAAGTTAGGAGTGTGATGGGATACTCTCCATTTGGCTGGATGGGTGCAGCTCCAACAACACTCAAGAAGTGTGACGCCATCCAGGAAAAAGCAGCCTGCTTGATTGGCACCCCATTCACAAACATCCACTCTCTCCACCACCAACGCACAGTGGCAGCAGTGTGTACTATCTACAACATGCACTGCAGCAACACACCAAGGCTCCTTAGACAGCACCTTCCAAACCCACGACCTCTACCAACTAGAAGGACAAGGGCAGCAGATGCATGGGAACACTACCACCTGCACGTTCCCCTCCAAGTCACACACCATCCTGACCTGGAACTATATCACTGTTCCTTCACTGTCGTTGGGTCAAAATCCTGGAACTCCCTTCCTAACAGCACTGTGGGTGTACCTACTTCACATGAACTGCAGCAGTTCAAGAAGGCAGCTCACCACCACCTTCTCAAGGGCAATTAGGGATGGGCAATAAATGCTGGCCTAGCCAGTGATGCCCACATCCCATGAATGAAGATTTTTTAAAAAAGATGGTGTTACCATGAGATCCCCTCTCTGTCCAGCTCTCGCAAACATCTTTGTTGGGTTCCATGAGAAACGTGTCTCTGAGGAAATGACACCACACCTCCTACCTCTTGCATATTTCCGACATGTAGCTAATACATTTGCTGTATTTGAATCTGCAGCTGCATGCAATAATTTCCTTGCATGTCTTAAAGGCCTCCATCTTGTGCTCAAATTCACCTTTGAAATGGAGCAGTCAAATGAGCTCCCTTTCCTTGACATACTAGTTGAGAAATTTGTTAAGGGGTTCTCTCCACAGTCTACCACAAATCTACCTTCACTGGTCAATACACGCATTGGGATTCTTACAATTCCACATGCTATAAGACTGGTCTTATCGGCAACCTCGTAAATAGGGCCGGAACCATTTGCTCACCATCCAAGCTTGATGCTGAAATAGGGTGAGTCAAAGACATCCTGTGTGACAATGGCTACCCTCATCAGATCATTTCTCACGGTATATTGTGCAAACTTATGAATGGGCCTAAGGCCATCTTTTTCAGCACTGAAAAGTGCCCAGTCTACCTGAAATTACCCTGGAAGGGTAATGTGTCCCAAAAAATTGAGCAATTGGTAAAGCTAGCTGTTTCACGCTGTTACTATGCAGTAGCAATATACTCCCTCAGCAGCACCTGTTTCTTAGTCCTAACTATGTCATTGGTACCTACATGGACAATGACAACTGGATCCTTCCTCTCCCCTCCCTTCTCAGGGGCAATTAGTGATGGGCAATAAGTCCTGGCCTAGTCAGCGATGCCCATGTCCTGGGAAAGAATAAAAGGAAAGCGCCAAATTCCTCTCCAGTCCTGAGGAGATGTCCTTAACCCTGGCACCGGGCAGGCAACACAGGCTTCGAGACTCTTGCTCTTGGCTGCAGAGAACAGCAGATAAAGGGTAGCACAGTGGTGCAGTGGTTAGCACTGCAGCTTCATAGCTCCAGTGAACCGGGTTCAGTTCTGGGTACTGCCTATGTGGGTTTCTGCTGGGTGTTCTGGTTTTCTCCCACAGCCAAAGACTTGCAGGTTGATAGATATTGAAAATTGCCCCTAGTGTAGGTAGGTGGTAGGAGAATTGAGGGAAGGTGGAGATGTGGTAGGGAATATGGGATTAATGTAGGATTAGTATAAATGGGTGGTTGACGGTCAGCACAGACTTGGTGGGCCAAAGGGCCTGTTTTAGTGCTGCATCTCTCTATGACTCTAACTGTAGCTATCCCACTAATTATACTGTCCCCTACGACAACTATATTCCATTTTACTCCCTCCAGTTGAAAAGCCCCCTGTACCATGGTGCTGTGGTGAGTTTGCTCATCCTCCCTGCAGTCCCTGCTCTCGTCCACACAAGCTGCAAGAACCTTGAGCCTGTTGGACACATGCAAGGCCTGAGGCTCCTCCAGTGCTACCTTTTGGATCCCCATACCTGCCTCACTCGTAGACACAACCTCCTGTTGCTGATGATGGAGCATATCTGAAGTACCTAGCTTAAGGGATGTGACTGCCTCCTGGAACAATGTGTCCAGGTAACTTTTCCCCTCCCTGATGCATTGCAGTGTTCAAAGCTCAAAATCCAGCTCATCAATTCTGAGCCATAAGTTCCTCGAGCTGTAGACACTGACTCCAGATATGGATATAGATCACACTGGTGACAACCATCTCCCACATGCTACAGCATTATGCGAGGCCTCCTCCTCTGCGGTGCTAGATTGTGCAGAGCACAGCAGACCAGCACTATCTGCAAGACCCTCACTGGGGCATACTGAAGGGCTCCATCGGATTGGACTAGGCACCTGAATCTCATCTTCAGCAGCCCAATGTCCTGCTCGATGGTTGCGTGGCTGGAGCTGTGGCAGATGTTGTACCTCTCCTCTGCTGCAGTGCCAGAGTTCTTCACAGGCGTGAGTAGCCATGTCTTCAATGGGTAGTCCTTGTCCCAAGAATCCACCCTTGAAGTTGGATGGGGTGCTGGAGAAACTGTGGCACCAGAGACTGCCTGAGTATGTAGGCATTGTGATTGCTTCCCGGGAGCAGTGCACGGACCTGAAGGATCAGCTTTCGATGGTCACATGCCAGTTGCACATTGATAGAATGGAAACCCTTCCTGTTGACGAAGGTGGCTAGTTGTTCCATGGAAGCCTTCATGGCCACATGCCTGCAGTCGATGACACCCTGCACCTGGGGGAATCCAGCAATGAGCCAAATCCAATGGACCGCTCTGGCTGACTGTCCGATTTGGTTTAGTACTGCACATAGTCGTCGGTCCTCTTGAACACGGTATTGGTCACTTCCTTGATGCAGTGACGGGCCATTGGCATGAGAGATCCCATACATGTCCCCAGTGGACCCCTGGAAAGAACCAGAGGTGTACAAGTTGAAAGCCACGGTGATCTTCAGGGCTACCGACATTGGGTATGCACCAAACCCCATGGGTCACAGCTCGTCCTGCAGCATTGCACATAGATTGGTGACTGCCTCCCTGTAGAGCCTCAGTCTGGGTTGACTCTGCCGCTTAGACATCTGGAGATAGTTGAGCTGTGTGCAGTAGACTCGCTTCCGGGGATAGGCCTTTCTTCGGGCAGGAGGCTGTTGGCACGCCCCTTTGTGCACTTCTCCAACTTGCCCAGCCAGAGGCTGGCACTCTTGTTGCTCCTGATATTTCTGCAGTGGCGCCACCAGTGCCTGGACCTCTCTTTCTCTGCCCTTCTCCTCCTCCTTAACAGGGGAGGGGGGGTTGGTGGGCCATGAAGACTGGTGGATCAGTCCCATGCCAGGTGGTCTCACTCTTTCTTTTGTGCTTTCTTTGCAGTTCAACATCCCCAAAACCTTCCCCTTTCTACACCCTTGGGAGTAAGTGCCACTGCCCCTGTGTACCTTGCAGAACACTCGTCACCTCCAACCTTGGTGATGGCACTTTCACAGGCCTCCCCTCACCACCCCCACCCCCCCAACCCATTGGTGATGGCACTTTCACAGGCTTTCCACTGCTGTCCGGCAATGCCTCTATCTCACACTCTCCCCCATCCAATGCATGTTGACTTTCAGTATGGCTGGCTGGCTGAGGCAGCACTGAAGCCTCACCTCGTTGCTGCCACCTTTAACCGTTCAGGGCTCTGAAGGCCTGTGAATCCCATGTGTCGTTTATAAAACACAAATGCAGCGTAAAGTTCCAGTCAATTGTCTTTAAGTTCAAGTTAATTGTCTTCTGAACTACCTCAACTGATGTCACAGAGTCACAGAATTGTTAGAGTACAGAAGGAGGCCATTCAGCCCATCGTGTCTGCACTGGCTCTCCGAAAGAGCAATTCACTTCGTGCCATTCCCCCGCCTTCTCCCCATAACCCTTTTCACTTAACAGTCTAATTCCCTTTTGAATGCTTCAATTGAACCTGCCTCCACCACACTCTCAGGCAGTGTATTCCAGACCTTAACCACTCGCTGCGTGGAGAAGTTTTCCTCATGTCGCTTTTGCTTCTGTTACCCCTTACATTAAATCTGTGCCCTCTCGTTTTCAATGCTTTCACAAGTGGGAACAGTTTCTCTCTATCTACTCTGTCTAGACCTTTCATGATTTTGAATACCCCTATCAAATCACCTCTTAGCCTTCTCTTTTCCAAAGAAAAGAGTGTCAACTTCTCCAATCTATCTTCTTAACTGAAGATCTTCATCCCTGGAACCATTCTCGTGAATCTTTTCTGTACTCTCTTCAGTGCCCTCACATCTTTCCTAAAGTCCAGTGCCCAGAATTGGATGCAATAGTCCAGCTGAAGCCGAACTGGTGTCTTATGCAAGTTCAACATAACTTCCTTGCTCTTGTACTCTGTGCCCCTATTAATAAAGGCCAGGATACTGTACGCTTTATTACTGCTCTCTCAACCTGTGCTGCCACCTTCAATGACTAATGCACATATACACCCTCTGCTCCTGCACCCCCTTTAGAATTGATATAGATCCTTGCTGCATCGTATTCAGATTTGCATCTTTCCCAGTGCTTGTAAAATTTATAAGCAAAGTTGCGATATCGGACTTCTTTGCGAGTGCATCCTGACCGCATATTTCAGTCACCGCCACCAACCCCCCCAACCCCCCTGCAACTGTGCCTGCCCTGCTCTTACAGGCCCGGTAAGATTCTGGCCAGTGTTTTAGGAATTTTCATCAGAACTTAAAGCTTAAGTCTATTTTTTGCTGGCAAATCTACATTACTCTGTACTACTGGTTTATCAGTTTTATTTTACTCGAGTGTTTCCTGGTCAGAAATTGATTTTCCTGCACTCTCGTCCATTTCTCTGTTGTTTCTGGATCTTAGAATGACCTCCAGCTCCTGCACTGAACACTTGCATCTCACAACTTGTACACATTGCCAGCTAATCAATGGGGGCAGGCATATTACCCAAGCACATTGCACCACACTTACTGACAAACTTCCCTCTCTCTTGCGGACATGGTGCCCATAATAGGCAGCAGCAGCAGCAGCTGAACCGATGTGGGGAAAGGCACAGCTGCATGTGCTCAACCCCATGGAAAGACAGTGCTGGAAATAATTGGAGCGGCCATCGCAACATCGACAATGGTGGTATGTTCCTGCCTAATCCACCTTTCACATCCCACCACCCTCATCCTGCAATTTGTTATGATTTATGAACTGCAGATGTAGTAACCATGCACCGATTACTTTTGCCCAATGCCTCCTACACCCCAGTTCACTCAATCAAAACATGCCCTTGTATCTTCATGCTGTCAGATACCCAAGAACTGCCTAATAGACAGCCAGTGGTGTGGGAGGCTGAAGGCCGAGCGGGAGAAGAGACTGATGAGGGAGAAACACCATCACTCGATCTGTCACTCATAGCCACCAGTTAAAATACTGGTGGTATTTTACTGAGCGTACTTTAGAGGGCACCATAGAGGCAGAATCTGCACAAGGTGAGTTACCCGGCACAAGAGGGCTGCAGCCAGGCCAAGAAGAAAGGATATCAATGAGGATTGCCACATAGGCCACATAAATAGCGGTCTGCAGTGCCGTCTGTATTGAAATTGACGTAAGTCTTATTGTCATGCAGGCCCCCACCTGCCAAGGATGAGGCATTATTGATTTCGCCATATGGACATTAAATTTCAAATTGTTGCTGGGAGAAAGAGAAGGCCTGTGACAAGGGGTTGCCAGGCACCTGGCTGAAAAGACATTTTTGCATATTAATAGACAGTGCTTGTAGACCAAGGAGCTATTCCCTGCTCCTATTCAATCCACAAACAGATGACTAACTGGCTGTTGCAGAGTTTGAACAGAGAGCCTGGAGAAATCTGTTTGCTCCTGGATTGAAAAGACCTCTCCTGGCTGGCTCGTCACAGCCTTTCCTGCCTGCTCCCATTTCTTTCCCACGGAACTCCAAAACCCACTGAAGACACATGAACCCAAGAGAGAAAGGTCTCCCACAGCGAACAAGCTGCCCAGTCTGTAAGTGAAGCAGAGGGAGTCCCTGATTGCTACTATTTAAAGAATGAGGTACTGATGAGGAAATGGAGTTCTGACAGACATGAGAAAAAGGTGTGTGCAGTCGTTCACCAGTTAGTGCCGCTGCAGAGGTACCAGAAAGAAATATTATGAAGGGCCCACGAGACTACAGTGGCTGTACATGCCCGTATACGAAAGACTAAAGCCTGCATAAGACAGCAGATTGACTGGCCAAAACTCCACAAAGATGTGGTGGAGTACTGCAGGAGTTGCCACATGTGCCAGGTTGAGGGGAAACACCAACCTACAATGAAACCTGCACCCCTAAGTCCTGTACAAGTGTTAGGAGGACCCTTCAGCAGAGGGCTGGTGAACTGTAAGGGGCCCCTGCTGAGAGCAAAAGGGGACAGGCAGGCACAAGGCTCACAAAAGTTTAGAAAGGGAAGGGGAAAAGCAAACAAAAGGGCAAGTTAAAAGAAGTCCGGGAGGAATCCCGGATGAAAACCCTGACTGTCCAGTCAGCTAACCCCGAAAAATGTGAAAAGTTAAACCCCACATCCTCCTATGTAAATAAGACACTAGAAGCATCCCACCAGAGTTGCTAACAGCGTTTACAGGAACCTGGATAGACAAAGAAAGACCTCTAGGGGGCAGAGAAACCATGAGGGTGATGCCTCACCTAGTTGAAGTGCCACAGGGGAGTGCAGCACAGTCTGCACAAAAACCGGCAAGCAGGAATGTTCCAAAGTACAAAGGGGAAATTAGCAAATAATCCTCCCTCAAGTCAGAATAAAAGTAAACCACCCATCCCCTGAAGTCAAAAGCTTTTGCATGACTCAACAAAGCACTGAAAGAAATTCAGGATAGACCCACCCACTGATGACTCTTTTAAAAATAGAATTACCTCAGCAGGAACAAAGACCCAAGGCAGCCATGGAAATGGTCAAACGGAAGAGAAACTTCCCAAAAAAAGAACCACATGTTCCAAAATATGAACCAAAAAAGGGGCAATTAAAGCAGCACTGGCACCAAGAGAAGGCAGGAAATTTTAGTATGCTTTAAGATTTATGAATGAATGGGAATGAATGAGAGAAATGCATGGTTTTTCTGTACCTTATATTTTCTCTCAACCCTTTTAATGAAATGCACTTTTATCAAAGTGCATTTCATTCCACTGGTGTGGAGGTGTCATGCAGGCCCACACCTGCCAAGAATGAGGCATTATTAATTTCACCACATGGACATTAAATTTCAAATTGTTGCTGGGAAGAAGAGAATGCCTATGACAAGGGGTTGCCAGGTCCCTGGCTGGAAAGACAGTTTTGCATATTAACAAATAGTGTTTGTAGACAAAGGAGCTATTCCCTGCTCCTATTAAATCCACAAACAAATGTGGTCAGACCAGTTAGTCACATGACTAACTGGCTGTTGCAGAGTTTGAGAAAGCTGATTGCTCCTGGATTGAAAAGACCTCTCCTGGCTGGCTCGTCACAGCCTTTCCTGTCTGCTCCCATCTCTTTCTCACAGAACTCCAAAACCCACTGAAGCCAGATGAACCCCAAGAGAGAAAAGTCTCCAACAGTGAACAAGGTTTAAGAAGAATACTGGGCCCCAACGAAAAGCAAGATCTACCTACAATCAAGGACTCTTCAGCAGGCACGAAGCACAGTAACAAAAAACCCTCTTCAGAGATTGCCTCAAACTTTTCCACTTTATTTTTCTTCTGCTCTTTTTGTCCCCATTTCCACGTGTATATTGCGTATGCATGCTAGCGTGGGCACATCGCGTATCTGTAGGCATTAACTGAATTAGAGTTTAAGTTTAATTTTAAGTTTAAGTTTAATAAATTTCAACTTTTCTTCTTTAAACCTGAGAAAGCCTGTTTGTGCTGACTACTTTGCCTTATAATTGGAAAGCAGTGAACAAGGATTCACCAAGATGGAGCTAAAAACACAGTGGCCGGAATTTTACACCACCCCAACAAGCTGGATGGTGGTGGGGCGGGTGGTGTAAAATAGAGCAGGAGGCTCAGGGAGGCCTTCCCGTCCTGCTCCCACCCCCGCCCCACTTTACGTAGGGCGGGGAGCAGCTAAAAACGGGCTGCCCGCCCTAGGCTAATCAAGGCCCTTAAGGTGCCAATTACCAACCACATAAGGGCCTTCGCCCACCTCCACATGGATTTTATGAGTGGAAAGCGGTGTTCTGGAGACGGGAAAGGCCGCCCGGGAAAAGCTGGTGGCCTCTCAGCGTCCCGGGGGTGGGCCCTGCCAATCGGACTAGCGAGGCAACCCAAACTTACCTGGACTCCTGGCTGCATGTCCTCGGCTGAGCTGTAGTCACAGCAGTGGCCACTGCTCCTGGTAGCACTGCTGGGAATAAGAACTGCTAGCCTGCGGATTGGCCGGCAGCTCAATGAGGCAGGACTTCCTCCCTCAAGCGAGTGGAAGTCCTGCCTCGGAACAATTAAAGCCTGGGGATCCGTAAAAGGTGGGACAGATCCCCAGGCTAGGCGGAAGCGGGTTCACCACTGATTTTATGTCGGTGGCTAGCTCCCGTCCGCTCAGCATAAAATCCAGCCCAGTGTGTTTAAAATTAAACCCTGTTACAGCAGGGCTGAAAGGGAGCTCTAGACCTGTTTCTCACCTGGTTGTAACAGTATAGTACTGTTTGAAGCAGCAAAGGCTTTGAACAAGTATTGTGTATCCGTCGTCACAGTAGTAGAAACAAAATGCATCCCAAGAATCGGAGAAAATCAGGATGCAAAAGGGCACTTAAAACAATCACTATCACTAGAGAAAACGTAACAGGAATACTAATGGGACTAAAGGCTATCATGACCCCTGGGCCTGATGGCCTGCATCTGCGTATCTTAAAAGAAGTGGCTGCAGCGATAGTGGGTGCAGTGGTTGTAATCTTACAAAATTCCCTATTTTCTGGAAAGGTCCTAGTGAATTGGAAAACTGCAAACTTAACACCTCTGTTCAAGAAAGGAGGGCAACAGAAAGCAGGAAACTATAGACCAGTTAGCTTAACATTTGTTGTTGGGAATCCATTATTAAAGAGGTAGTAGCAGTACATTTGGAAAATCAAAATACAATCAGACAGAGCCAACATGGTTTTGTGAAAGGGAAATCGTGTTTGACAAATTTATTAGAGGTCTTTGAGGACGTAACAAGCAGGGTGGATAAAGGGGAACCAGCGGATGTAGTGTATTTGGATTTCCAAAAGGCATTTGATAAGGTGTCACATAAAAAGTTACTACACAAGATAAGAGCTCATGGTGCTGGGGGTGGTATATTAGCATGGATCGAGGATTGGCTAATTAACAGGAAACAGAGAGTTGGGATAAATGGGTCATTTTTAGGATGGCAAACTGTAACTAATGGAGTGCCACAGGGATCAATGCTGGGGCTTCAACTATTTACAATCGCTATTAATGTCTTGAACTAAGGGACTGACTGTATTGTAGCCAAATTTGCTAACAATACGAAGATAGGTAGGAAAGTAAGTTGTGAGGAAGATACAAAGGGCTGAATTTTATAAGGCCTCCGCTGTCGGGGGTCATGATGGGGGGCCTGGATAATTCTTCTGGGAGAGGCCCGCAACGAGCTCTGATGCTGAGAAGGGGCCATTGCCTCAGTGTGGCACCCATGCCGCCGAGCGGCAGGGCCTTCAATTAAATATTAAAATCAATGGAAATAAATTTAAATCAACTTACCTTGGCCCGGCGGCAGTCCCATGCCGATCTTACGACCGCCGGCGGGAAGTCCCGCGCTTTCGGAACTCCATTTGGGGTTCCGAGGCGTGACACTGGTGGGGAGGGGGGAGGATTGAAAATTTCAGGGTGGGCCTGACGGGGTGGTGTGGGATAAGAGGGAAGAACTATTGTAAGGTTGTTGGGATGGTGGGAAGGGGTTGAGTGTCAAAGGTGCTGAAGGTGGGGGGGATGAAAAGTCGGCACATTAAAAAGTATTCTTTGGGTGGATATTTATTTATGGTGAACTCAGTGGGGGGGGGGGGGTATGAAAGGGGATTCAAAGTTTAAATACCATTTTATGTTCAATTTGTGTCCATCAGGACCTTTAAAATCGAAGCCCTTTAAAAATGGCGCCTGCGTCAGCGCGGTGGCACGGGACGTCGTTGCCTGAGACGGACTGGCCGTCCCCTCTCCGTCATCGGGGACAGCCGCTCCGCCCCCTCCATTTAAATGAGCCCCTGCATGAAATTTCGTGGGGGCTCAGTGACGGTGCATGCGCACCTGAAAGCCGCTGACTTCAAAGTGCGCCACTGTGACTTGCGGCACGCTAATAAAATTCTGCCCAAAGAGTCTGCAAAGAGATACAGAAAGGTTAAATGAGTGGGAAAAAAATTGGCAGATGGAGTATAATGTGGGAAAATAGGAAGTTGACCACTTTGACAGGAAAAATAGAAAAGCTGACTATCATTTAAATGGAGAGAGACTGCAGAATGCTGTGGTACAGAGGAATCTGGGTGTCCTTGTACGTGAATTACAAAATGTCAGCATGCAGATACAGCAAGTAATTAGGAAGTCAAATGGAATGTTTGCCTTTATTACAAGGGGGATGGAGTATAAAAGTAGGTAAGTCTTGCTACAACTTGCTATACAGGGCATTGGTGAGACCGCACCTAGAGTACTGCGTACAGTTTTGGTCACCTTATTTAAGGAGGGACATACTTGCGTTGGAAGCAGTTCAGAGATGGTTCACTGGACTGATTCCTGGGATGAAGGGTTTGTCTTATGAGGAAAGGTTGAGCAGGTTGGGCCTATACTCATTGGAGTTTAGAAGAATGAGAGGTGATCTTATTGAAATGTATAAGTTTCTGAGGGGGCTTGGCAGGGTAGAGGCTGAGAGGATGTTTCCCCTCATGGGAGAATCTAGAACTAAGAGTCACAGTTTCAAATTAAGGGGTCTCCCATTTAAGAGGGAGATGAGGAGGAATTTCTTCTCTCAGAGGGTTGTTAGTGTTTGGAATTCTCTTTTCCAGCAAGCAGTGGAGGCTGAATCATTGAATATATTCAAGATTGAGTTAAACAGATTTTTGATTGACAAGGGAGTCAAGGGTGATATGGGGGGGGGGGGGGGGGGGCGGGGGGATGCAGGCAGGAAAGTGGAATTAAGGCTACAATCAGATCAGCCTTGATAATATTGAATGGTAGAGCACACTTGAGAGGCTGAATGGCCTATTCCTGCTCCTATTTCTTATGTTCTTATGTTTTATGTATGTTCTCAAAGTATTTAAAGTATTTTGTTGTCTCTGAGCCGACATAAATACAAAGGAAAGATTTACATTTATGGGCAGAATTTTAAACAGACCTTGGAATGGGAAGGGCGGGGGTGGGGGGGCGGGAAACGGGGCATAAAATCGGGATGGAACACATTGGGCAGGAAGTCCAGTGTGATGTCCCATCCTGATTTTATCTATGGCGGCAAAGATGGAGGGTCGAGTTTGGACTGCAATGCAGCAGGCAGGTATTTAAGATCATTAAGAGGCCTTTTGACAGTGATTTTATTCTCGGGTTTGGATTTTGTAAACAGCACATATGTTTCATGGGCTCCAGAGGGTCGCCTCCAACATAGAGGGGGGATATCATTGCTGGCTGCATGGGGAGGCCATTGGGAGAGGAACCATTGACTGCCAGGGAGGGTAGCGACGGAAGGACACGAGGCATTGTGTGAGGAGTGAGGGCAAAGGCCGCAGAACTGGGGGGGGGGGGGTGCAGTGCAAGGGGCGCAATAGGCAATTGCCATCTAATCAGAGCTCACAAGTGGAGGGATGGTGGAGCGGTGTTGCTGGCAGGGAAGGACTTGTATTTATGGAACGGCCACCTATCATGGACCTCATTCATTCAGACTTCTGGAGGTGCAGCAGAGTAGGACGGAGGGCCAGGCACCTGCAGAGGCACAGCAATGACCTGTGAGACCACAGAAGGGTCTGCAGTGGCTCTAGATGGTGGAGAAGGGCATAGAAGGAAAGACGGGTGGCTCACCCACGCAAAAGAAGCTACCCTCCAGAGTGGGTCTACAGGTCGAGGCTCAACTACCTGCAGATGTCTGAGAGGCAGTGCCAATGCAGACTCTGTCTTTCCAGGGAGGCTGTCACTGACCTATGTGCTCTGATGCAGGACATGCTATGCACCAGGGGACTTGGTGGAAATCCAATGCCAGTGGTGCTGAAGGTCACCGTACTGCTGAACTTCTATGCCTCTGGATCACTCCAGGGATCCACCGGGGACATGTGTGGCATCTCACAGCCATCGGCCCATCAGTGCGTCAAGGAGGTCACCAAAGCCCTTTCCAGGAGAGCAAGTGACTACGTGCTCTTTCACATGGACCCCAACTCTCAGGCTGAGGTCCATTGCTGGATTCCTCCAGGTGCAGGGTGCATTGACTACACACATGTGGCCATCAAGACTCCTGAGCATCAGCCAGCAGCCGTCATCAACAGGTCTGCGACCACCATAAATGGATCCTGCTGGTCTGTGCGCGTTTCCTGGGAAGTTGCCACGATACCAACATTTTGAAGCCGTCCCAGGTTCCAGAACTATTCCAGCTTCCCTTCCCCCTTCAGGGATGGATCCTTGGAGACAAGCGCTACCTACTGAGGGCATGCCTACTGCTGACTATGAGGAACCCATGCACGGATGCAGAGGAGAGGTACAACGCATGCCATGGGTCAACACGAGCCACCATAGAGCAAGCTATAGGTCGGCTGAAGATGAGATTCAGCTGCCTAGATCAGTCTGGTGGAGCCCTTCAGTATGTCCCGGCAAGGGTCTCACATATTGTTGTGGTCTGATGTGCACTGCGGTGCTGCAGAAGAGCAATGAGGATAACAAGGAACGTATTGCCTCCTCGGACAATGAAGATGCAGAGGAGGAAGCTGGCCAAGCATCGCCAGATGAAGGACCTCAGGGACAGCATGAGAGACACCATGAGATACATGGAAGGGAGGCTCACAATGCCCTTATACATTTGCATTTCCTTTGCTCCTACCTGCCAATTACAGCTTGACCAATAAAGAATTAACTTTATGCAGCCTTGTTGTCACCTTCCTTCTTTAGAAAGCATTCGCACATTGATCATTCTTGCAGCGCTGAGCTGACCATGATCCAGAGTTAACCCCTCACAGCATGATTCCTTGCCTCCAGCCTCTTCACAGAGGCTGGGTTGAAACAAAGGGCCAAAGGCCTAATGGAAGAGGAGGAGATTGTATTTGCTTTAGAAAAACAATTTAGTCAACTCTACAGCAGATGCTACCCTTTTGACCTACAGCGCGCAATCACCCGTGATAACCCTGTGAACTAGGTGCTCTTCCTTATTCTTTTGCGAGCACTCCTATGCTTTGCTGCCCCTTCGCTGTCAGCTGAAGTGCAGGCAGGCTACTGACCTTGCTGCCCCTTGGCTAGGGATGATCTTGGTGATCATCCTCTGGTTATCTTAAGCCTGGAAGGCCCCAGCATACTGAGGGCCTGCTGCACAGTAGCAATAGCACCCTCTCTCATCAGGGATGAAGGAGGATCTGGTGTCACTGGCAGAGGGGCAGAGGAGCTGCTGCCCACAACAGGAGCACCCTGAGAGGAGCCCCCAGCAGTGGTGGGCAGCTGCTCCTCTTCCCCAGCAAGACAACATTTGCCTCCCTGCTGACCTGAGAGTGAAGAGGGACTGGCGGTGACTCCAGTCTCTCACTTTGCCGCTGGTGCCTTGTGCCCATGGTGAAGATGAAGTTATGCAGGTTTGCACGAATGTACATTGAGTGCTCTGCTGAATGTGGCACTCCAGGAGTGCTGCCAATCTCTCAATGGAGGGTGCTACTTGTGCACCAGCTCAAGGCCTGGATGGATTCCTCCATCACCGCACTTAGGTATGATAGCCTCTGGCATCTCTGCCAGATGTTGCCAGACATTTCACTGGAGCTGCAGCTGCAGCATTTCCCGTGACACCTGGGAGTCAGCATGGGCCTCACTTCCCACAGTCCTCTGACTCTCAGAGGCCTGGGCTGTCACAGCCGCCATCAGCTGCTCGCATGCTTCAGTGCTGTGTTCACCAGCTGGTGTGCCCAAATCTAATCACAAGTGCAAACTCACCGATGTGAGTAAATCTGCACTAGTGGAGGGTGCAGTGTATGAGCTGACGCTGGACTCTCTAAGGCTGTGTCCAATCCTTTAGAAGTGGCAGCTCTCTCACAGTTTTGGAGGCTCTTTGAATAGGAACTGCTTGACCTGCATGAGTGAAGAGAGCCATGTGAGGGTCAAGCTTCCCCTCCTGACATAGCACACAGCCTTACATCGGAGACCCCTGTAGGCACCAAGTGCCTGATGAGCAGCATGGTTCTATTGCTCCCTTGTGCCCCATGATGACCTTACTCACTGTTTTGGGAAGGTGCCCCTGTCTCTCCATCCGCAATGCTCTGTCCACACTGCATCCCAGCCAGCTCCATGGCCTCCTCCTCCATTGGGGGCAGGACATGGAGAATGAGCAGCTCCCCGTCAGTCTTAAACCGCTGTCTCTGATTATGTGCAATGTTCTCCTGCAGATAGAGGGATGGAAGCCTTTGGTTTTCCAGAAAGAACAATCCCAAGACATAGGCTCGTGGTAGCCCAGCTGTTACTAATGGGGGCACACAGATGCTTCCTGCATGCATTCCCTCTCCAGGGATCTCACGAGGGTCTCCAGTGACAAGCAGCCTTCTTTCAGGACCATTTTGCCACACCTCAGTCAATCTGCATGCATCCCCTGACCCTTTTCTCACATCAGGGTGGATACTCCATCTGCAACCAACACACCCTCCTGCTTTGCCAGATGAAAGGCCCAAGAGGTGAAAGCATTAAGAGGTACTCACTTTCGCTGTCTGTATGAGGTCATTGAGCCACCTGCGGCACTGTATCCAGGTCCTTTGGGTTACCCCACGGTGACTGATCTCCTCAGCTGTATGCAGCATGGCCTGTTTGCTGAGGCTGTCAGGTCTACTCCTCCCATCCCTCAGGAATCGAATATGCTTACCTTCCCTGGCAGCCTGTAGGAGAATCTGGAAGGAGGCATCATTGAAGCGTGGGGCTTCCCAGGGTCTACTTTCTTCCATCACTGTGCAGTCCCGATGACCTCCTCCTCTCCTCTGCCTGAAAACTGCAAGATTGAGCGCAGGGCTGGCAGCCCTTTAAAACTGGCACCAGCACCTGCCGAGGTGTCAGTTGACGCTGGACTCTCCGCTGGCGAACCCAACTCCGACCACACAATTGGTCAGGTCCCATGCCTCAAGACCCTGAATAGGCTGATCACTGCTGGATCGCGTGCGGCCAGCCCCACCTACCCCCAATGTGCCACGCAACCATTTCCGGTCCTGATGGCAGGACTGGCGTCTTCGTAACAAAATCTGGCCCTATGTCTCCATAATGAAATGCAAGTCTGATACTTGAAACTAAGTGGGCATTTTCTCACTGGAATTCTGTTATCCTAGCAGTTGCCTTGTTTCATTGGCCAGTAATATTGCAGTATTTGGTGTTAGATAATTGGTCTTTCAGCTGGTAAAACACAGTGGAAGAATTTAAGCTTACTACTGATTTGCGGTTGGATCAAATTTTGCAAATAAAATCTTATGATCTCCATTTTATTACTCGTGTATTTCTGGACAGTTCTTAAATTTGGCAGTAGTGAGATGATGGCTAAATTTGCAGAGTGTTTTCTTGAAGGCATAGCTGTGGTCTGCAAATTGCATTTCAGGTTCATTGGCAGGAATTACTCTGAAAATACAATCCCTTGCCATTTGCATTCCTTGTTGAGTACGGATACCAGATCAAAGTATTCCAATTTATAATATTGTCAATTAAAAAAAAAACTCTGCAGTCCAACACTTACTATTGATGTGACATGAACAGCTGACTGTCCATGCGCCAGATGCAACAGTTAGCCAGGTAAAATTATAGCTTGTTGCACATGAATAGCAGGCCAATTGTGCCTTTCATTCTTTTAAACAATGTCTTCCCATATCCGTATATCACAATTAATTTCTGTTTTATTTGAAGGGTCTGTCTCAAAATGTTTTGCCCCTCCAAAGAGTTAATACAATTTGCTTAGGGGCCCTAGAAACTATTGTAATTACAACAGACCGAGTCACTTAAAAAAAATATATATTTCCACTGACTTTCAAGATGTTTAGCTATGTATTTGGGGGAAGGAGAAGAGTTCGGACTAAATATTCAGTGGCAAGGTAACATTTTAATTTGTTTTTATTTATTCATTTTAGAACCCACCTAATCGCTCACAAATAGCATTAAAAGCTCTGATTGCTAAATAAGCACAATAAATAGATAAATGCTCAAGTACTCATATCTAATTTATAGCTACATTCCAGGTTGAAAGATAGAAGCATCAAGTCATGGAATCATTACGGCAGAGAAGGAGGCCATTCGGCCCATCGAGTCCATGCCAGCTCTCTGGAGAGCAATCCAGTCAGTCCCATTCCCCGTTCTATCCCTGTGGCCCTGCAAGTCCCTCAAGTCCCCATTCAATTTCCTTTTGAAACCATTGATCATCTCCATTTCCACCACCTTCGTAGGCAATAACAACTTATACTGAAATAGCACCTTTAATGTAATAATGTCCCAAGGTACTTCAGAGGATCATTATTAAACCAAGTATGGCACTGAGCCACAAAAGGATATATAGAGTCAGATGATCAAAAGCTTGGTCAAAGAGGTAGGTCTTACGGAGTATCTTAAAGGAGGAAAGCGAGGTGGAGAGACAGAGAGGTGTTGGGAGGGTATTAAAACCAGGGATGGACAAGAGGCCAGAATTAGAGGAGCGCAGATATCTTGGAGGGTTGTGGGGCTGAAGAAGATTGCAGAGATAGGGAGGGTCGAGGCCATGGAGGGATTTGAAAACAAGGATGAAAATTTTAAATCAAGAGGTTGCTGGACCAGGAGCCAATGTAGGTCAGCGAGCAAAGGTGATAGGGGAATGAGACTTAATGCGAGTTAAGACATGGGCAGCTGAGTTTTGGATGACTCCAGTTCAGTGAGAGTAGAATATGGGAAACCAGCCAGGAGTGCGCTGGAATAGTCAAGTCTGGAGATAACGAAGGTATGAATCAGGGTTTCAGCAGCAGATGAGCAGGGGCAGGGATGAAGTCAGGCGATCTTACGGAGGTGGAAATAGGCGGTTTTAGTGATAGCACAAATGCGAGGTCGGAAGCTCATCTCCAGATCAAATGTGACCCCAAGGTTGCAAACAGACTTGCTTAATCTCAGACTGTTGCAGGAAGTGGGATGGAGTCGGTAGCTAGGGAACGAGGTTTGGAGCAGGGACTGAAAACAATGGCATCAATCTTCAATATTTAATTGGAGAAAATTTCTCCTCTGTTTTCTGTTTTCTACATTCCCTCGGTGGAGCATCCAACATGAAAGGTTTAAAGATTGTGCTGAATGAAGGTACGTATGTGTGTCTGATGATGTCATTATGTATGATTGGAACTGTGCATGCACAAGAAAATTTGGATATTTTCAAATGAATGAGCACAGCTGGTGGGGTTGGCCAAAGGAGGACTCTTTTTGATTGGGTTGATCAATTAAAAGTTTTTTGGAAGAAATGCCTCAGTTTTGTTTGGGGGTCTAGGCTACTACCCTGGACCAGCTTCCACAGATACACCAGATCCCAACAGAGCCACTGAAGTACATTACATCAGTAACTGCACTTCAAATGCAATTCATTGGCTGTCAAACAATTTGGGTCATCCTGTGGTCATGAAAGGCGCTATATAAATTTTAGTCTTTCTTTCTGATTCCCTCTCATCACAATAACATTTGCCTTGGAAGGGGTAGATGGAGGCCCTGCTCCTAACAAGGCAAATCAACATTTTTTGGAAACAGCAGAGACTTGGCTCAAATAGGGCTCCTTCATTTCCCAGGGGTTCTGTCAATCTCTTACTGGAACTATACATGTGACTAAGAAACTTTGGTTTCTACTGAATTAACTGTGACTTAATTCAGAAGAGTGCCAGCAGATGGAGACAATGCTCCAGGAGGAGAAACCAATTTATTAATTTTCAATTAACCTTGTAGTAGATCTTATTAACAACATGGAGCTAGTATTTTCCAATAGCAATGACAAGTTCAACTCTCCAGAGGTAATACCAAAACTTTGTACTTGCCATGCAGAGAATGAATTAATGAATTTTTTCCATCTGTGTCACTTTAAGCAGGTAATGCTAGTTCTATGTTTCTGATTGTGTGTTATTTTCTGTTTAACAAATGCATTTACCTGTAAGTCCCAATTTTGAAAGGCTCTATGCCTGTAGCAAATCCTCCAAATAGCAGAAGGTGTTGAGGAAGTGCAAGTCATGGGTTTGATCTGTGTTGCGTTAGCTGAACCTAAGCTGGGCAGTCAAAGGCTAACCTCATCTGCCCTAGAGCATCTAGGCTTGAGAAGTAGAAAAAAAGTAGACTGATTCTGCAAATATGTGAACGTTGCCTTAGTTATGATGTCGTCCATAGACTGCTAATCTTCACTGTTAAGGTCTAAACATTAAGAATAGTGACTTGGATGAGATATTAAAGGGCTGTAGTCCATGGAACTGTACCCAGCATGAGTTCCTTCACAAGAAAAGGTGAATTATCACAAAATAATGCAAAAGTTATGATTATGATTAAATTTACATAAAATGGATTAAAAATATTCTTTTGTTAAAATATTTAATAAGACCTTTGTGGTTTTTGTTATATAACAAAAGGATAATTGGGGCTCTTTCTGGGGTAGGTGGGACCTCTACAAACAGGATGGTCTTCACCTGAACCAGAGGGGTACCAATATCCTGGGGGAGAGATTTGCTAGTGCTCTTCGGGGGGGTTTAAACTAATTCAGCAGGGGGATGGGAACCTAAATTGTAGTTCCAGTGTGCAGGATGTTGAGAGTAGTGAGGTCAGGGATAAGGTTATAAGGACACAAGAGGGCACTGGCAAGCAAGAGCTTGGTTTAAAATGTGTCCACTTCAACGCCAGGAGCATCCGGAATAAGGTGGGTGAGCTTGCAGCATGGGTTGGTACCTGGGATCTCGATGTTGTGGCCATTTCAGAGACATGGGTAAAGCAGGGACAGGAATGGATGTTGTAGGTTCCGGGATTTAGATGTTTCACTAAGAACAGAGAAGATGGTAAAAGAGGGGGGGGTGTGGCATTGTTAATCAAGGAAAGTATTACAGCGGCAGAAAGGACGTTTGAGGACTCGTCTACTGAGGTAGTCTGGGCCGAGGTTAGAAACAGGAGAGGAGAGGTCACCCTGTTGGGAGTTTTCTATAGACCTCCAAATAGTTCCAGAGATGTAGAGGGAAGGATAGCAAAGATGATTCTTGACAGGAGCGAGAGTAACAGGGTAGTGGTTATGGGGGACTTTAACTTTCCAAATATTGACTGGAAATACTATAGTTCGAGTACTTTAGATGGGTCTGTTTTTGTCCAGTGTGTGCAGGAGGGTTTTCTGACACAGTATGTAGACAGGCCAACCAGGGGCGATGCCACATTGGATTTGGTACTGGGTAATGAACCCGGCCAGGTGTTAGATTTAGAAGTTGGTGAGCACTTTGGTGATAGTGATCACAATTCGGTTAGGTTTACCTTAGCGATGGGCAGGGACAGGCATATACAGCAGGGCAAGAATTATAGCTGGGGGAAAGGAAATTATGATGCGATTAGGCAAGATTTAGGATGCGTAGGATGGGGAAGGAAACTGCAGGGGATGGGCACAATCGAAATGTGGAGCTTATTCAAGGAGCAGCTACTGCGTGTCCTTGATAAGTATGTACCTGTCAGGCAGGGAGGAAGTTGTCGAACGAGGGAGCCGTGGTTTACTAAAGAAGTTAAAGAGCTTGTCAAGAGGAAGAAGAAGGCTTATGTTAGGATGAGACGTGAAGGCTCAGTTAGGGCGCTTGAGAGTTACAAGCTAGCCAGGAAGGATCTAAAGGGAGAGATAAGAAGAGCAAGGAGAGGACATGAGAAGTCATTGGCGGATAGGATCAAAGAAAACCCTAAGGCTTTCTATAGGTATATCAGGAATAAAAGAATGACTAGAGATAGGTTAGGGCCAATCAAGGATAATAGTGGGAAGTTGTGTGTGGAATCGGAGGAGATAGGGGAAGTGTTAAATGAATATTTTTCGTCAGTATTTACAGTGGAGAAAGAAAATGTTGTCGAGGAGAATACTGAGATACAGACTACTAGGCTAGATGGGATTGAGGTTCACAAGGAGGAGGTGTTAGCAATTTTGGAAAGTGTGAAAATAGATAAGTCCCCTGGGCCAGATGGGATTTATCCTAGGATTCTCTGGGAAGCTAGGGAGGAGATTGCAGAGCCTTTGTCCTTGATTTTTATGTCGTCATTGTCGACAGGAATAGTGCCGGAAGACTGGAGGATAGCAAATGTTACCCCTTGTTCAAGAAGGGGAGTAGAGACAGCCCTGGTAATTATAGACCTGTGAGCCTTACTTCGGTTGTGGGTAAAATGTTGGAAAAGGTTAGAAGAGATAGGATTTATAATCATCTTGAAAAGAATAAGTTCATTAGAGATAGTCAGCACGGTTTTGTGAAGGGTAGGTCGGGCCTCACAAACCTTATTGAGTTTTTTGACAAGGTGACCAAACAGGTGGATGAGGGTAAAGCCGTGGATGTGGTCTATATGGATTTCAGTAAGGTGTTTGATAAAGTTCCCCACGGTAGGCTATTGCAGAAAATACAGAAGTATGGGATTGAAGGTGAATTAGAGCTTTGGATCAGAAATTGGCTAGCTGAAAGAAGACAGAGGGTGGTGGTTGATGGTAAATGTTCATCCTGGAGTTTAGTTACTAGTGGTGTACCGCAAGGATCTGTTTTGGGGCCACTGCTGTTTGTCATTTTTATAAATGACCTGGATGAGGGTGTAGAAGGGTGGGTTAGTAAATTTGCGGATGACACGAAGGTCGGTGGAGTTGTGGATAGTGCCGAAGGATGTTGTAGGTTACAGAGGGACATAGATAGGCTGCAGAGCTGGGCTGAGAGATGGCAAATGGAGTTTAATGTGGAAAAGTGTGAGGTGATTCACTTCGGAAGGAGTAACAGGATTGCAGAATACTGGGCTAATGGGAAGATTCTTGGTAGTGTAGATGAGCAGAGAGATCTTGGTGTCCAGGTACATAAATCCCTGAAAGTT
The DNA here is from genome assembly GCF_036365525.1 of Heterodontus francisci. Lineage (NCBI taxonomy): Eukaryota > Metazoa > Chordata > Chondrichthyes > Heterodontiformes > Heterodontidae > Heterodontus > Heterodontus francisci. Next base: position 78,255,716 of record NC_090372.1, read on the forward strand.
GCCACCCAGGTTAATAGAGCTGTTAAGAAGGCATATGGTGTGTTAGCTTTTATTAGTAGGGGGATCGAGTTTCGGAGCCACGAGGTCATGCTGCAGCTGTACAGAACTCTGGTGCGGCCGCACCTGGAGTATTGCGTGCAGTTCTGGTCACCGCATTATAGGAAGGATGTGGAAGGTTTGGAAAAGGTGCAGAGGAGATTTACTAGGATGTTGCCTGGTATGGAGAGAAGGTCTTACGAGGAAAGGCTGAGGGACTTGAGGTTGTTTTCGTTAGAGTGAAGGAGGAGAAGAGGTGACTTAATAGAGACATATAAGATAATATAAGATAAGATAAGTTGGACAGGGTGGATAGTGAGAGCCTTTTTCCTCGGATGGTGATGGCAAACACGAGGGGACATAGCTTTAAGTTGAGGGGTGATAGATATAGGACAGATGTCAGAGGTAGTTTCTTTACACAGAGAGTAGTAGGGGCGTGGAACGCCCTGCCTGCAACAGTAGTAGACTCGCCAACTTTAAGGGCATTTAAGTGGTCATTGGATAGACATATGGATGAAAATGGAATAGTGTAGGTCAGATGGTTTCACAGGTCAGCGCAACATCGAGGGCTGAAGGGCCTGTACTGCGCTGTAATGTTCTATGTTCTATGTTCTATAATAATAGTAATGGGACAATTTGGCAGCACATATCCATAAATAGAAGGACAATCCTGATCATTCTTCCTGTGATTTTCTAAAATGCACAACCAACAGGCGAGGGCCCCTGCTGGTAGCATGTAACTATAGAATAAGCCCTAAATATAATTTTATTCAACATCTCCCACAAAAGATGTTCGCACCTCAACCTCCCAAGCTGAAAGGATCAGGAGATTATCTTATCCTGCCATAATGAAGAAGACTTGCCTTTTAGATCATTTAATATAGACCTGTCAGTGCAATTTGAAAGAAAAATCAATAATTGTGATACTCATGACTCCTTTCAGTGATCTTTAATTTTCAGCATCATTTTCAACTGAGCTGGAGGTGAGTCGGGGAAATGAAATCCAAATTTGTCAAAATGTTGTTTTAGGGAAGTGGTTGCTAACTGCAATTTTTAAAACTCCTCACTGTAGCTTGTGGAACATTGCTGTGCACAAAACGGTTGCCACTTTATCTCACAGAACTGCACCAGATGATTAATTGTATGTGAGGTTCGGGACATTCAAAAGACACAAGAAAGTGCTGAATAGATGCAAATTACTTTTGTCTTTTGAGAGAGTCAACAACTGTCCAAACTACAGGGGATTAAAGCAAAATACTGCGGATGCTGGAAATCTGGGTTCCGATGAAGGGTCACTGACCCGAAACGTTAACTCTGCTTCTCTTTCCACAGATGCTGCCAGACCTGCTGAGTGGTTCCAGCATTTCTTGTTTTTATTACAGGGGATTAATGGCCTTCTCTTATTACATCTATGACTCAGCAATTACCACCTTTGGCAAACGTGAGAAGCAGAATGCAGACTGGTTTCAATCTCACTTTGAAGAGCTGGAACCTGTCATAGCCGCTAAGCACACTGCACTGTTGAACTATAAGAAAGCCTCCAGCGAGTTAACATCTGTAGCACCTAAAGTAGCCAGAAAAGCTGCACAAAGAACAGCCAGGCGCTGTGCAACACCTACTGGCAACACCTATGCAATCGTATTCAGCTGGCCTCTGACACCGGAAACATCAAAGGAATGAATGATGGCATCAAGAGTGCTTTTGGGCCAAACATCAAGAAGATCACCACCTCGAGTCTAAATCAGGGGACACGATCACTGACCAACGCAAGAATATGTTCTGCTGGTGGAGCGCTACCTAGAACTGTACTCCAAGAAAAATGTTGTCACTAATTCCGCCCAGTCTCTGCCAGTCATGGATGAGCTGGACGAACAGCCAGCATAATCGGAACTTAGTGATGCCATTGATTCTCTAGCCAATGGAAAAGCCCCTGGAAAGGACGGAATTACCCCTGAAATAATCAAGAGTCCCAAGCCTGCTATACTCTCAGAACTCCATGAACTGCTTTGCCTGTGCTGGGATGAGGGAGCAGTACCACAGGACATGCGCGATGCCAATATCATCACCCTCTATAAGAACAAGGGTGACCGCAGTGACTGCAACAACTACCGTGGAATCTCCCTGCTCAGCATAGTGGGGAAAGTCTTCGCTCGAGTCATTTTAAACAGACTCCAGAAGCTGGCTGAGTGTGTCTACCCAGAGGCACAGTGCGGTTTTCGAGCAGAGAGATCTACCATTGACATGCTGTTCTCCCTTCGCCAGCTACAGGAGAAATGCCGTGAACAACAGATGCCCCTCTACGTTGCTTTCATAGATCTCACCAAAGCCTTTGGCCTCGTCAGCAGACGTGGTCTCTTCAGACTATAGCAAAAATCGGATGTCCACCAAAGCTACTAAGTATCATCACCTCATTCCATGACAATATGAAAGGCACAGTTCAGCATAGCGGCGCCTCATCAGACCCCTTTCCTATCCTGAGTGGCGTGAAACAGGGCTGTGTTCTCGCACCTACACTGTTTTGGATCTTCTTCTCCCTGCTGCTCTCACATGCGTTCAAGTCTTCAGAAGAAGGAATTTTCCTCCACACAAGATCAGTTGGCAGGTTGTTCAACCTTGCCCGTCTTAGAGCAAAGACCAAAGTACGGAAGGTCCTCATCAGGGAACTCCTCTTTGCTGACGATGCTGCATTAACATCTCACACAGAAGAGTGTCTGCAGAGACTCATCGACAGGATTGCGGCTGCCTGCAACGAATTTGGCCTAACCATCAGCCTCAAGAAAACGAACATCATGGGAGAGGACGTCAGAAATGCTCCATCCATCAATATCGGTGACCACGCTCTGCAAGTGGTTCAAGAGATCACCTACCTAGGCTCAACTATCATCAGTAACCTGTCTCTCGATGCAGAAATCAACAAGCACATGGGAAAGGTGTCCGCTGCTATGTCCAGACTGGCCAAGAGGGTGTGGGAAAATGGCGCACTGACACAGAACACAAAAGTCCAAGTGTTTCAAGCCTGTGTCCTCAGTACCTTGCTCTACGGCAGCGAGGCCTGGACAATGTATGTCAGCCAAGAGCGACGTCTCAACTCTTTCCATCTTCGCTGCCTCTGGAGAATCCTTGACGTCAGGTGGCAGGACCATATCTCCAACGCAGAAGTCCTCGAGGTGGCCAACATCCCCAGCATATACACCCTACTGAGCCAGCGGCACTTGAGATGGCTTGGCCATGTGAGCCATGGAAGATGGCAGGATCCCCAAGGACGCATTGTACAGCGAGCTTGTCACTGATATCAGACCCACCGGCCATCCATGTCTCCACTTTAAAGACATCTGCAAACGCGACATGAAGTCCTGTGACATTGACCACAAGTCGTGGGAGTCAGTTGCCAGTGATTGCCAGAGCTGGCGAGCAGCCATAAAGACGGGGCTAAAGAGTGGCGAATCGAAGAGACTTAGCAGTTGGCAGGGAAAAAGACAGAAAATCAAGGAGAGAGCCAACTGTGTAACAGCCCCGACAACAAATTTTATCTGCAGCGCCTGTGGAAGAGTCTGTCACTCTAGAATTGACCTTTATAGCCACTCCAGGCGTTGCTCCACAATCCACTGACCTCCTCTAGGCACTTACCCATTGTCTCTCGAGACAAGGAGGCCGAAGAAGAAGAATTCCCTCATGCAGCTAAGAATCTTGGAAGGAGTGCACTGACTGGCCAGCTGAGTGCAAAAGCTGTAGAATTGCTTCAGAGTAATACAAACTGATGAAGGTGAAAAATGTTGTTTCCTATAGCTAGCTACACACAAAAGCAAAAACTTGCATTTAAATGGCACCTTTGACATAGTATAATGCCACAAGGTGGATCACAGGAGCACTATCAAACAAAATTGGACACAGAGACACAGAAGGTGATGTAAGAGAAGATGGCTAAAAGCTTGGTCAAAATGCTAGGTTTTAAGGATCAACTTAAAAGGAGGAGGGAGAAGTAGCGAGGTGGAGAAGTTTAGGGAAGTAATTCCAGGGCTTAGGGCCTATGCAGCTGAAAGCACAACTAACAATGGTGGGGCAATTAAAATCTGGGATGCTTAAGAGGCCGAAATTGGAGGAGTGTGGAGAAGTGGGAGCTTTTTTGGGCTGGAAGAGGTTACAATGATAGAGAGGGGAGATGCCATGAGGGATTTGAAAACAGTGATGAGAATTTTAAAATCAAGACGTTACTGGACCAGGAGCCAACATAGGTCAGCAAGCATAGGGGTGAATGTGACTTGGTGTAAGATAGGAGATGGGCAGCAGAGTTTTGGGTGAGCTCAAGTTTTCGTAAGGTGCAAGATGGGGGGGGGCCAGCCAGGCCAGCATTGGAATAGTCGAGTCCGAAGTAACAAAGGCATAGATGAGGATTTCAGCAGCAGATGATCTGAGACAGGAGCAGAGATGAGCGATGTTATGGAGGTGAAAGTAGGCAGCCTTGGTGATGGAGAGGAGATAGAGCAGGAGCTCTGCTCAGGGTCAAATAGGATGCCAAAGTTGCAAACAGTCTGGTTCAGCCTTTGGCAGTGACGAGGGAGAGGAGTAGAGTCAGTGGCAATGACCAAAGACAATGGCTTTGGTCTTCCCATTATTTAATTTCTGCTCATTCAATGCAGGGAGCTACACACCAACTGGCATAACTGTAAGAAATGTTGATTCTGTCACTTTTACTGGCCTTTTATTATTTTTTTGTGTTATGAATTTCATATATCTATGTTTTGTATATGGTAAATGAACAGTTAACTTTAGCTGTGTTTCTTACTGGAAAGAAAATGCTGCCTGTACAGTATGAGTCAACCAGAATTACTTTGTGATACAGACCAATAACAAACAGACGAAGGGAAAGAAAAGAACAGATATTGAGAACATGTAACAAGTTGTGATCAAAATGTAACAGAACAGCACGATGAGTCTCGCTGGAAATGAATGACCTAATAACATGAACCGTTAAAGGGAAAGAAAAGAACAGATATTTATCACTATCTAACAAGTTATGATCAATATGTAACAGAAAGGCAGGATGAGTCTCGCCGGAAATGTATGATCTAATGGACCTCAAGGTTATAATGGATTGTTTGTACATATTGTCTTGCACATGTGATCATGATTAATGTAAAAATGGAAGTACTGACAAACAAAATGACAGGACCAATCAAAACAGTGATATGTATGAACCAACCACTCAGTGGGGAGCCACGGGCTACAAAGAATAAAAGAACTGACCTGGCAAGGTTCAGTGCACAAATTTGAAGAATACAAAGGGAGAGACAAGAGAAGAGAAGTCACAAGCCGTCTGTGCCACTAGAGTCGGTGGAGAGTAAAGGTCATCTGGACTAGGATATTGACTGCCTTGGATTTGTTAAGTATTGCTTTTAACCTTAATGAATCATCATGATATCACTACATAAGGTGTCTCCTTGTCCGAATTCTTACTGTCTGGTCTAAGAACAAATTCTCTGTAAGGTTCTACATCTTACAATCGGCACCCCAGATGGGACCAGACTAGGACTTGGAATATTTGGTGTTAGAGAACTTGGTAGTGTTTGGCCAGCCATCATTCATGCCAGGGAAGGAAAACCTCAGAGTTGTGGTGTCAGTAGAACCTACTAAAGGCTGGCTCGGGTCTGCAGATGAAACCCGACCCGAGCCACAGAACCACATCCGACCCTGAGCCCGACCCGGCCTGAGTCCTTCCATTTTTTCCCGCGCCCGACCCGACCCGACCATCAGTTAACGTACCTTCCGTTTTTCACTTCGTTGCTGATCTGCGCAAGCTTAGAATAACTGTAACAAAACCACCTTTCTAGTCCAAAAGTTAAATTAACAGAGGAGCCACTTACCTGAGGTTGTGATAGAATGTGTCCGACCTGGCCCGACCCGACCTGAGCCCAAATGCCGGACCCGGAAGTGTGACCCGACCCAACCCGAACCCGACACATGTTGTCGGGTCCCGTCGGGTTCGGGTCGGGTCGACGGCCTTTAGAACCTGCCAGTCAATTAAAGGCAAGTGAAAAGATGTCATGAAAGAATAAGAATAGCATTCTGTCGACATACAAAGAGAAATTAGATAAAGTGTTAGACAGAATGTTTAACAAAGGGAGAGAAAGCTCCCTTCGATGAAATAGTTGCATTTATTCAAGGGAGAATAGATGATAAAAAGTTGCAAGTAGACAAAGCAAGGAGTCTACTTGTTTACAAAAGTGATGATTGGGCAGGACAAAAACAAACTGAAGTAGAGAGGTCAAACAACAATTACAAGAGCTGTGAGCACAGAAAGATCAGGAAATTAAACAATTGGAAAAACAAGTCCAGAGTTTAGAAATGGAGAAACAGCAGAACGCAGCATCCTGCAGCAACTAAGTTCTACTTGTTTACAGGTTTATTCACTAATGGTTAAATGCAAGCAGCAGTGGAAAAATTTAATACTTGTACTAGAGAAAATGTGAAACTTAAACAGCGCCGCTAAGAGGCAGACCACTCTGTGTGAGCTGAAAATTTACAAACTAAAAGGGAAGTTGGGTAGGCAGCAAGCTCTAGTGTCCAGCATTACAAGAGGGGGCAAGCTCCTCTTGCAGCAGGATGATGATCAGGATGCTTGTTTGTCCGATGATCAGGAGATCACCCATATTCCTGTTATTACACACTCCCCTGAAGGCACATCAATCCCTGTTGCTGTCGTGACGAAAGTCACTATTAAGAAGGTGCAAGGTACTACCTGCCGGCCTGGTTTGCTAAAAGCTGTTTGGCTCATTGCATACCAGAGACAGTTTAAAAATGAAAGAAAATTCAGGTTTAGGGAAAATGGCTTAGAGGTAAAGAAAATAAGTTAAACAGCCCACAACAAAAATCAAAACTGTTGTGAGAAAGGAGCATGTGAGTGACATGTTTTGTTTTTAAGAGAATATGTTTCAGTATTTGTGTGTGCTTCCGCAAATGAATGTCTGTTCTTATCTGTGCATGCCTGTGCGTTTTCTGCACGGCTAAAAAGTTGTTAACTCTTTGTAGTCTGGCTGTTGATATTAGCGGCATAAGTTTGTTACTTGTCCTGCCTATATGTCTATATACGTATACACAAGTTTATTTTGTGTGAAACTTGAATCGTGTTTTTTTGTGAATCTGTTGAAGCTGCGTGTGTTCCTTGGGCTCGGGATGGGAATTTAACACAGATTTTTGGCATTTCGAATTCATAACCCATTTCAGGGATCATTATTTCTAAGTTGTTTGGAACTTTAAAAAGTGTGAATTTGATTGTAGAGTGTGTTCATTTCAATTTAAGATTGTACAGCCAGAAACAGGATCTAAAAACGGGATTACATTTTAAATCAAAGATGCTGGTGTAGCGTTTTATTTTTATTTAAAATGTTAGCTTTGCATCTGTGAAAAGGCATTGAAGTTTGTTTTGTAAAAGATAAGCTTCAGCCTTGAAGCCTTCAAGATGTCTGGCAGAAATTCAATTTGAAATTTTAAAACACTACTTTAATTGGACCAGAGTTTAAAAATTGCTATGCTTTTTGCAGTTTAACATGTCTTACTGACTGTTTTTAAGTAGCAAACATCTGGAATTGGAAATTGGTTCAAGGGAGAAAGGATAAATAAAGGAGATATGGGAAAGATTCTCTCCCCTTTTCTAGTATTAAAGGGCTGCAAGGTCACAGTGCTGTCTTCAACTCTTTTTGCTGTAAAAATGTTGAAGGTAGTTGTTTGGTAGTACAGACCTTGAGTATTGCTGAAAACAGAGACATTTTGTCGCAGCTCCTGCACTCATCAGGACAATTCGCAAGACTACCAATGTAAGGGAAAGCAACAAATATATACCATATGAGAAGAGTGTGCTAAGAATTACACTGACAACCAATTTAAGATTGTCAGTCAGGCTCACAGTGTGGTGCATTTGTGCACACTGAAAGCTACGTATATTAATACACAGGGTCCTGTTCTTTGCAGACAGAAAGAACATGTACACACATTGTGCCTGTTCCAACTAAACAAAATAAGTGACAGTCATTTGCTGGTTCATTCCTCAGGGCAATGCCTTGACCAATCAGAGTCAAGTGGCCTGGTTTAAATTTCAAACAAAGTTTGGCAGTTAACTGTCAGCCACCATAAACTGGTGCATTCTTCATACAATGCCTCTGCCAATCAGAGTCCACTTGCCAACCAATCAGCATTCTCGTCTCATACAGTATAAATTTGTTGTTTCCCTTACATTGATATTCTTACAAATTGTCCTGACGAGTGCGAGATGAAAAGCTTCGACAACATGTGTCTGTTTTCAGCAATTTTGAAGGTTTTATTTAACTGTGAGAACTAACTTTTTCTTTAGTTTAATTATAGTCATTTGGAAAGGTGCCTGAAGAAAGAACAAGACAAATACCATAATTTTTCTCTTTTTTTAAAAAAAAAGCACGTTCTATTCTGTTCCGTGTTTAGTTAGTAAGCATTGGTCTGAATTAAGTTTAAATTATTAAGGTTAACTAACCTGGTAAGTTGGGAAAATTAGAATTTCATCTGTGGCCATAATGAACTTCCAAGTTATCATGCCAAGGCATGAAGGAGTCTTTAATTCCACATGTAACACTGGCAGTTTTGAATTTTAAATGTTTAAATGTTTATTGGTGTGAATTGGAACTTGGGATATCTGAGGTGATTCTGTTTGTTTATTCATCTCAGTTGTACCCCCCCAAAAAAAATCCTTGGGTGAGAGACCTCTTACAAAAAGATATTAAAAAGTTTGGAAACAATTAGAGTTTTATCTAAAATGCTGTCATCCCTGATGGAAATGTTTTTCTTTGAAGTTGATAATGTTACTGATGATCTTTGTTCTTTTCAAACCCCATGGGTAAATTTCGGCAAAGTTGAAGAAAAAAAAATACCAAAAGGAATTGGAAGAAATAGATTAAAATGGTATTTGGTTCTTATACGATAGGGAAAGTTTTTTTAAAAAAAGTTACGTAAAGTGATGCAAATGCATACATATGAGAAGTTTCCTCAGCCCCCTTGAAGACAAGCAGCAAAGTTAACCCTTTCTGCTGACAGCTATTTGTTTCACCACACAACTTTTTTGTTGCTTAGTCTAAAATTATATATTGGACATTATTGAAATTTAAGCTTCTAAATTGACAGATATAATTGAACAAATTAACCCATTGGGCTCTGGAGCAGCCACAGTGGATTATTTGTGTTTTGTTAATCAGGTGATGATGGTTTCCATGGCCACATGAGTACTGATGCCACAGCAAGAGATCTAGCAGTTTTAAAAAAAAAGAATTTAAGAACTTATGTCATAGCATTGTGATAATTTGGAAAAAAGGCTTTGCCTTTCAAAGACTTGACCATAGTCCATTCAGGCCGTTTGTTATCTTCTGAGACAAAGTGCTTGAGAAGGAAAGTTATAAAACTTACCTCTAAACTAGCTGCAAGTACTTCTGTCTTTATTGTAAAATACCATGCAAAACCTCCAAGCCTGGGCATAATTATCTCTGATATTTGAATAGATAAAATAAATTTGAAGGACCACAAGGGTTCGGATGGAGGGACCAGACTCCCTCTTGGTCAGAAGTGGGGTTCCGGCATGTCAGTAATGGATGACAGGTCATCTCAGTTGCTTTATCGAGGGGCTGGTAACAGACAATGCTAATTGACACTGGCTCATCTGTTTCCATCATCCATACCCGACACTCTGAACACTTTGTGGCAGCAGGCAAGGGTTGCTTATCACTTTCAGGATTTGATAGAAAAGCTACCATTGCTTACACAGGGAAGTCCTCCGAACTTCGATTGGGAGGTCTCACCTGCATATTATCTTCACCTTTGCCAATGTCTATGCCTGACTAAAAAGGTACTTTGGGAACTGATGTTTTGAATCAATGCGTAGCTGACATTAACTACAACTGAAATTGCATTAGGTTGGGGTCAGGCACGCAAAGTTTTCTTGAGGTTTCTGATGCTCACTCTGTCTTTGCCATTAAAAAGTCATACCCATACAATCCTCCTGAACGCTTGGATGCTTTTGCTACTAACAAACATGACTGGTAGGATGGAAGGTAAGGACCCCTCACTCCTTTGTTAAACAGTATCCCATCCCCAAAGGCAGTTATCCCTACATCAGGGACACAATTTAATCCCTTGTTAAACAGAGCATTGTTAGACCTGGCACTTTCACGACCAATTCACCGATTTGGCCAGTTAAAAAACAGGATGGCAGTTGCAGGCTAACCATAGACTATTGTAAGCTCAATTCTGTGACCCCCGCATGCTCCCCAGTTATGCAAGAAACCCCAACTCTCTTGTCACAAGTGCTGGTAGGATCAAAATATTTCTCCACCTTGGATATTTCAAATGGCTTTGCAGTATTCCTGTTAGAAGGGAAGATCAGTATAAGTTCGCTTTTACGTTTGAAGACCAAAGCTATACTTGGACTTGCTTACATCAAGGGTTTTACAATGGTCCAATAATCTTCCACAAGCAAGTGGCAGCAGCCCTGAAGAGTTTCTCTAATCCTGAATGCCTTTTGCAGTATGTAGACAATCTGCTCCTAGCAACAGCAATTGTGGCTGAGCACCTGCCACTGTTAGACGAGCTGTTAACAATCCTGATACGGTCGGGACTTAAAATAAATCCTAAGAGGGCCCAGTTACTTCAAGAGGAGGTCATCTTTTTAGGAGCATTGATCTCCCACTACGGCACAAGTCCAGACACTCACAAAGTTGGAATCATCCAAAGACTTCTGCTCCATACCTCTAAAACCGCTCTCTGTTTGTTCCTAGGCCTTGTCGGCTATCAGTGAAATTTTATTCCCGGTTTTGCCAAGCTAGCGGAACTCTTGTACGAACTTTTAAAAGGCCCCAACAACAGAGTTCAGTCCGGCTGGACAAAGGATCACACAACAGCTGTAACGAGTCTCAAAGAGGCAATTATGCAAGCAACCTGCTTGCTGATGCCCGATCCCACTCAACCGTTTCACCTGGAAGTATGGGCTATAGATCAGAGCATAGAACCATCGAACCATAGAAAAATTACACCACAGAAGGAGGCCATTCAGCCCATAGTGTCTGTGCCGGCTAGAACATCTAGCCGCCCAATCTAATCCCACCTTCCAGCATCTGGTCCGTAGCCTTGCAGGTTACAGCACTTTAGATGCATGTCCAGGTACCTTTTAAATGAGTTGAGAGTTTCTGCCTCCACCACCATTCCGAGCAATGAATTCCAGACACTCACTATCCTCTGGGTGAAAAAGTTTTTCCTCATGTCCCCTCTAATCCTTTTACCAATCACCTTAAATCTGTGCCCCCTTGTAATTGACCTCTCTGCTAGGGGAAACAGGTCCTTCCTGTCTACTCTATCTAGGTCCCTCATAATTTTGTACACCTCAATTAAGTGACCCTCAGCCTCCTCTCTTCCAAGGAAAACAACCCTAGCTGATCCAATCTTTCCTAATAGCTGCAACTTTCAAGCCCTGGTAACATTCTTGTAAATCTCCTCTGTACTCTCTCCACAGCAATTATGTCTTTCCTGTAATGTGGTGACCAGAACTGTATACAATACTTGTGGCCGAACCAGTGTTTCATACAGTTCCAGCATTACATCTCTGCTTTTGTATTCTATACCTCGGCCAATAAAGGAAAGCATTCCAAATGCCTTCTTCACCATTCTATCTACCTGTCCTGCCAACTTCAGGGATCTGTGGACATGCACTCCAAGGTGTCTCACTTCTTCTACCCCTCTCAATATCCTCCCATTTATTGTGTATTCCCTCGCTTTGTTTGCCCTCCCCAAATGCATTACCTCACACTTCTCTGGATTGAATTCCATTTGCCACTTTTCTGTCCACTCAACCAAACCATTGATATCATTCTGGAGTCTATGGCTATCCTCCTCACTATTAACTACACAGACAATTTTTGTGTCATCAGCAGATTTCCCAATCATGCCTCCCACATTTAAGTCCAAATCATTAATATATACCACCAACAGCAAAGGACCCAACATTGAGCCCTGTGGAACGCCACTGGAAACAGCTTTCCATTTGCAAAATCATCCGTCAACTACTATCCTTTGTTTCCTGTCACTGAACCAATTTTGGATCCAACCTGCCACATTCCCCTGTATCCCATGGGCTTTCATTTTACTGACAGTCTGCCTTGCGGGACCTTGTCAAATGCCTTACTAAAATCCATATAAACCACATCCACTGTACTACATTCATCAATCCTCCTTGTTATTTCCTCAAAAAACTCAATCAAGTTAGTAAGACATGACCTTCCCTTAACAAATCCATGCTGACTATCCTAATTCATCCAGGCCTTTCTAAGTGGCAGTTTATCCTGTCCCTCAGAATTGATTCTGATAATTTACCCACCACTGAGGTCAGTCTGACCGGCCTATAATTATTTGGCCAGCCCTTGCACCCTTTTTAAACAATGGTATAACGTTCGCAGACTTCCAATCTTCTGGCACCTTGCCCGTATCTAGTGGGGATTTGAAGATGATCCTCAGCACATCTGCTATTTCCCCCCTGGCTTCCTTTAACAACCTGTGATGCAATCCACCCGGCCCTGGAGATTTATCCACTTTCAAGGATGTCAGACCCTCTAGTACTTCCTCTCTCATTATACTTATTGTATCTAATATTTCACACTCCTCATCTTTTACTACAATTTCTGCATCATCCCTCTCCTTTTTGAAGACAGACACAAAAAGATCATTAAGAACCCTGCCCACATCTTCTGCATCCACACACAAGTTCCCTTGTACATCTCTGATAGGCCCTACCCTTTCCTTAGTTATTCTGTTGCTCTTAATGTACTGATAAAACATCTTTGGGTTTTCCTTGATTTTACCTGCCAATAATTTTTCATGTCCTCTCTTTGCTTTCCCAATTTCCTTTTTTACTTCACCCCTGCACTTTCTATACACCTCTCGACTTTCTAAATTATTAAGTTTTTTGTGATTGTCCTAAGCTTTCTTTTTCTGCTTTGACTTACCCTGTAAGCTTCTCAATAACCACGGGGCTCTAGATTTGGCAGTACCACCCTTTATCTTTGTGGGGTCATGCCTACACTATTCCTGTAGAATCTCACTTTTGAATACCTCCCATTGGTTTGCCGCTGATTTGCCTTCAAGTAGCTGCATCCAGTCTGCTTTCGCCAGATCACCTCTCAGCTTCATAAAATTTGTCTTCCCCCAATTTGGAACTTTTACTCCTGTTTTATCTTTGTCCTTTTCCATGATTATGCTAAAATTAACTGTATTTTGCTCACTATCTCCAAAATGGTCACCCACTGCTACTTCATCCACTTGCCCAGCTTCATTAGCAAAGACTGAATCTAGAATTGTGCCCCCTCTCATTGGGCTTGTTAACGTGCTGGCTAAAAAAGTTCTCTTGAATGCAGTTCAAGATTTTTGTGCCTCTCTGTGCCTTTTACATTGTTTGTATCCCAGTTGATATTAGGGTAGTTGAAATCCCCAACTATTATTGCCCTATAGTTTTTGCACTCAGATATTTGCCTACGTATTTGTTCTTCTACCTCCCTCTCACTATTTCGGGGTCTATAGTACACTCCTAGTAGTGTGGCTCCCACTTTTTTATTTCTGATCTCCACCCATATGGCCTCATTTGATGATTCATTTAGCATATCATCCCTCCTCACAGCTGTTATTGATTCCTTAACCAATAATGCTACACCCCCTCCTTTTTTAATCCCCCTCTCTATCCTGACTAAAAACTCTATATCCAGCGATGATGAGCTGCCTTTCCTGCCTCTCCTTAAGTCAAGTTTCCGTGACAGCCTAACTGCTGTGCTGTGTCAAGAACGCAATGGGAGACCACAACCGATAGCTTAAACCTCGAGGATTCTGCAAGGAGCGCAAACTAGGTACTCTGTATCTGAGCGCCACCTTCTAGCTATGTTCTGGGCTGTTCAACACTTCACATACATTACAGGCCTCAAAAAATAACCTTACATTCGCCGCACACACCACTGAATTTGTTAATGAAGCCTCGAGACTCGCTGCTCTCCTCACAGAGAATGAGTAAGTGGACTTCAGAATTACTGCAGTGGGACATTGACATCACCCCTAAGTTGACCACACTGATTCCACAGCTCCTAACATATGAGGGTGATTCCCAAAAATGTCCACTGACACTTTTTGATTTCGGTTCGCACCCCATTCTGAAGGAAACACTTAAGGAGGCCGCAGAGGTTTATATCAAAGATCCTCATATCATATGCAAGGAACACCTCACACGGACAATGCAGTGATTCTACCAGACAAAGTAATCAAACGAAGCTGTTCCCGAGACTCGTCCCAGCGTGCTGAAATTCTTGCTTTATTAACGGCTTTTAAAGAAACATCCAATAGGTCCGTGAATATTGGGTCTGATAGTTCCTATGCCATCAATGCTAGCCCTTCCCTTGTACCTCAAGAATGCGTACTGAACCTTGAATGTTAAGCATTTGCCTCATGGATTCTGGTTACAGAAGTTATGGGAGCTCCTACAAACCTGTTCCCAGCCCTGCCACGTTGGAAAGGTTGCAGATCATAAAAAGGACAGATCCATAGCGAAGATAATGCAGAAGCTGATGGGGCATCCAAAGAAACTGCACTCTCTGGTGAATGTGAATCTGATGATATCCCCCGTGTCAAAGAATTTACAAAACAGAAACAGGACATTTGGCCCATCTGCTCCATGCCAGGGTTTCTGTTCCACACAAACCTCTCCCTACCGCCTACTTCGTCTCACTCTATCACCATATGATGGGCCGAAGGGGTTTCTGTGCTGTATAACTATATGACTCTATATCCTTCTATTCCTTTCTCTCTCATGTGTTCATCCAGCTTCCCCTTAAATGCTTCTATACTATTCACCTCAACCACTCCTGTGGTAGCGAGTACCAAATTCTCACCACTCTCTGGGTAAAGAAGTTTCTCCTACATTCCCGATTGGATTTATTAGTGACTGTCTTATATTGATGGCCCCTAGTTCTGGTCTTGTCCACAAGTGGAAACATCTTCTCTACGTCCACCCTATCGAAATCCTTTCATCATTTTAAAGTCCTCTATCAGGTCAGCCCTCAGCCTTTTCTTTTCTAGAGAAACGATCCCCAGAAGGCCCTTGGACGCACCTTCAAATCGACATTATTGGCCCCTTGCCCCTGACCCAGGGCAACTACACCTATGCCTTGGTTGTCATAGATCAATTTACCAAGTGGATTGAGGCTTTTCCCTGTGGATCAAACACCGCACTCACTGCTGCCAGAATTCCATTGAGTGAAGTGATCGGTTGGTGGGGACTACCACTACAGGTTGATGGTGACCAAGGGTCCCATTTTAGAGGAAAATTTTGGGATGCAAAGGGAAGCATTAAAAGCAGTAGCTCAGTTTGAAAACCTCATACCACCATTGTCTTTAAACTTGAAATCTATAATAGAAGAAATGACAACACCCCAAAAACATTTAATTAAGATGAGACAGAACAATGAAGAAGCGATTAAAAGATTGGGAGAAAGTAATTGATGGTAGACCATGTATGACATAAGTCAGCACCCTTGGGGGTGAGGGTGTTGTCCCTAATTCTTTTGCTTGTGAAAGTATATTGATTGTACTTGTTATTCTTGTATTGCTTTGTTAAAAATGCATTAACAAAAATCTTACACTTAGAAGCCAAATGTTTATTGAAATTACCTTATTAAGGAAAAAGTGATTAATTGTGAGGAATCAATGATCTGCTGCATTTCATCCTCAAGGTGGGACTGGAAGAAATGTGGATTCTGTCATTTTTACTGGCCTTTTTTTTATATTATGAATTTCATATATCTATGTTTTGTATAAGCTTTTGGTAAATGAACAATTAACTTTAGCTGTGTCGCTTGCTAGAAAAAATGCTGCCTTTACAGTTTGAGTTAACCAGAATTACTTTGTGTTACAGACCAATAACAGACAAAGGGAAAGAAAAGAACAAATATCGAAAACTGTGTAACAAGTTGTGATCAAAATGTAACAGAAAAGCAGGACGAGTCTTGTCAGAAATATAAGATCTAATAACATGAACTGTTAAAGGGAAAAAAAAGAACAGATATTTAAAACTATGCAACAGGTTATGATCAATATGTAACAAAAAAGCAGGATGAGTCTTGCCGGAAATGTATGGTCGAATGGACCTCAAGGTTATAATGGATTGTTTGTGCATATTGGACTGAATTGTATTAGCGAGCATTGGCCGCCACTGAGGCCCTGCGATATGACGCGCGGGGGCTCATTAACATAGCAGCAATGCATGCCCCCCCCCATATTACGTTGGGGGAGGGGGCATCCGGTGGTGTGATGGACGCTGACACAGTTGATGGTCATGTGCTGGGGTCCTATTTATATGGCAGCCAGCACATCAGCTATGTCTGCACCTACAGAGGACACAGAACCAAGCAGCAGTTCGACTGCAGATATCACTCCATTAGTGAAATGATATATTTACCGGCATGGGGACAGAGAGGCATGGCAGGGTGGCACCACAGTTCAGTGATGCTTCCCTGACCGCTCTCCTCCAGGTTGTGCAGGCAAGGTGAGAGGTCCTCTTCCCAAGTGATGGCAGGAAGAGGCCCTCCCGCCTGACCAAGGCAGCCTGGCTGGAGGTGGCAGAGGAGGCTAGGAGTCGTGGGACCATCTGCTGTGACTGGGTGCAGTGCCGTAAAAGGATGAACGACCTGCTAAGTGCTGCAAGAGTAAGTGTCAATTCACATCAGGGCTCCACTCAAACTCGGTGTACGCACACAGAGTGGCACGTGTGTGACATTGCATGCTGAAGAAATGGAGGTTGGGCAGGGAGTAGAGAAGTGACATAAATGGTACACAATGTATAACAGAACTTACCCTTGTCTGGTGCTCAGAGAATGGCACCTACATGAGTGGCTCACTCAGTAGTGCACACCGAGCACCCCCCACCTTTATGGCCAGCACCCCTCTTTTGACATGTGGCATGCTGTTGAAATGCCATCCGTAACATCTGTCTACTTGCTCCTCCAGTCGAAGAGGGCCCACAATTCGAGGGAGGCTACCCGCCCCGGTGGAGGCACACCAGACATACAAAGGCTCACAGATGCTGAGGAGGAGGCCTTGGAGTCAGCAGCAAGCCACTTGCCATGCAATGAGACAATGAAAGTGTTCCCTGATTCAATTAGCAAGATTGGGCTTGGCAATAGTGATGATCATAAGACATTCAGAAGCATTGCCTATGTAAGAGCTAGCACTCCACTGCACTCCCCACCCCCAAAGTGTGTCCAGTAAGCTTTGAAGAATCAACAATGCTTGCAGGTGATGATGTTTCAAACAAAAATCTGGTCACATGACAAACCCGCTGGTCAACCTGGGAATTGATTGAATAGTGCCTCACAGAAAGGTTTGGGGCAGCCTGCAATTTCACTTCAAGAAGAAAGCACCCCTCTGTCTCTCTCTGTCTCCAGCGAAGTTCCAGGGACCCACGGAAGCAGCTTAAGAGGACTTCTTCAGCCTTCTGGTACCAGCGAAATGTGTTCATTGGGCCCCAACGTGAACTGCCAGACTTAACTCCAATCACGGTCTTTACATCCAAACCAAAGACAGTAACTGAATTCCATTTACTATTCCAAACCACACCCGCACCCCCCCCACCCCACCCACTTCTTAATTCTTTCTCTTCCTCTGTATCTATTCATGTGTGTGTTTATTGCATATGCATGCTAGCGTGGTTGTGTTGCGTAATTTTAGTAATTTTAACTGAGTTAGAGTGTTAAGGTTAATAAACTTACATCCTTCCTGTTTAAACCTAAGAAAGCTTGTCTGATTGATTCATTTACAATTACAATTAGAAAGCAGTGAGCAAGGACTCACTGAGGTGAAGCTAAAGACACTGTGTTTTAAAAAGTTAAACCCTGTTACGGCCAAACCAGGAAAGGGGCGAGAGGGGAGCCTGAGACCCCTTCCTCACCTGGTTGTAACACTGGATATCATCAGCTATGCTGACTGCTCCTTTACATCCTCGGTTTGTCTCATTGACTTTCTGCTGGAACACTTCCTGGCTCACTTTAAGGCCAAAAGGTAGATGCAGGAGTCTGTACCATCAAAAGGGTGTGTTGAATGTTGTTAACAATGAAGATTCCGCATCAAGTTTCACATTCTAGTAACCAGTCCTGGCATCATGCTTGCTGAAAACCTTTGCCCCTGCCAGTGCTGGTGTGATCTCTTCCAGTGTTGAAATAGCATAGTGATTCCTCTTTATTGCTTGGTTACGATCTTTGGAATCCAGGCAAATTCTTAGCTGTCCATTTGGCTTCTCCCTCAGCATGATGTAGCTTACTCAATCTGTAGGTTCTGTGACTCTGGCAATCACCTTCTTTTCTTCCATTTCTTGGAGCTCTCTTTCAAGCTTTCATTTTAGTTCTATTGATACTTTACATGGGGGATGAATCACTGGTTTCACCATTGGGTCAACAGTGATGTGATACTCAAAATCCTCAAAGCCTCAAGCGTCTCTTCAAAACACTCTGGGTATATTTGTACCTGATCTTCTTTGCTTCTGACTGAAGGGCACTTTTCAATGGGTGTACTATCTTCAACCTTCATTGTCGCCTCCTTCACCTCATGGTTTAACTGAGATAATCTGCAGCTCTTCACAACTGCTCAACCCCAGGATAGCAGGACCATCTGTTTCAATGACGTAGAACATACAGTTACCATCTTTTCCTTTGTGTGTCCCTGTGATTCAGGTTGTTCCTAGCTTGCAAATCTCAGTTCCCCCATATGCTGTTAGCATGATTTTCAGTTTCAGAGCACTTTTCCTTGGATATCCATTTTTTCTAAATTTTCAGGAAAGATCTTCTGGGAGGTCTGAGCGGGATGATGTTGCTCTGTGCTCCGGTATCAATCTTCACCTTCAGATTTATCATTGTGGGCTTATTACTCACCCTCTTCCTGATCTGAATAGTTGTGTGAATTTTTTTTCTCTGGGTACTGTCACATCTAGACATGTCATGCAGTTGTATGGTTCCTATATTTATCATGTTCTCAAACGCATCTTCATCTTCCAGCATATGGATGCGTTGGTTTCTTTTCCTACTCATTCATCCTGTTGCTATGTCTCTGGTGTCTCGTCTACCACCTTCTTCCTTTGTTTTGCACATCTTTTCCCAGTGATTGACCTTTATGCAAGCTCTGTAGATTGATCCATAAGCAGGACATTTCCTTCTTTCTGAATTCATATGTTCATCTGCAGCTCCCGCACGTCTTTCTCTCTGTCTGCTGTACATTCTTTTGTTGCTGCTTCACTGCATCAACCCTGCCGCCTTTCTCTTGGCTTAAATGAAGACTAGCCGTTTGAGTAGTCAGTGTCTTCATCTGCCTGCTTGTAGCTTCATGTGCTCTGGCAGTGTCGAGACCTACAATATTGTGAGCTTGTCCTTTCCCATTAGAGCTTTTTGTACTTCAGGATGTGCAGAACCCCAAATTAGCTCATTTACCAACCTTTTGTCTATGCCCTTAAATTTACATTTTCTGCATTTTTCAATCTTGTTACGAAATTGTCAATGGGCTCATCTAATTCTTGTCTGAGGCCTTGAAATTCACATCGGTATATCCGATGATTTGATTTTGGCTGGAGATGAATGCTGAATTTTTCAAAAATGTTGTCTGAGTTTCTGCTGTCTTCTTCACTCAGGTTCCAGCTATTAAACAAATTCTCCTGCCCACAGAAGGATATAGCTGACCCTCTCCTCTTCGCTACTGCCTATTAGAAAACTGCTGAATGTCAATCTGCAATTTGTTTGAACTTCTCAAATGCCTGTACGACACCATCAGCTTCCCAATTCATTAATGGCTGTAGCTGTGCACTCACTGCTGTGCCGGTAGTCATTACGTTTTTGCACAATTCACTCAGTTTCGCTCTCTCTCTTTGGCACTAATTTGGATCGATTTTTTTCAACCTAATTCAGCATTAAATTTGTTAAAAATGTTTTAGGTTACATGTCACATGACTCCAGTGTAGCAGTGTATCTGGCATACTAGAACACACTTACACCCAACAATTAGTTCCTAGCTAATTAGTTCCTAGATCTTTATGAATGCTATAACGGAAATAACAAATAGAATTATAGAATTGTTACAGCACAGAAGGAGACCATTCCACTTATTGAGCACTGTGCTGGCTCTCTACAAGTGCAACTTAGCCAGTCCTTCTACCCAGCCCTTTCCCTGTAGTCCTGCAAATTTTTTCCATTCAGGTGCTTATCCAATTCCCTTTTGAAAGCCACGATTGAATCTATCTCCACCAGCCTTTCAGGCAGTGCATCCCAGATCGTAACCACTGGCTGTGTAAAAAATTCCTCATGTCGATTTTGATTGCCAAGTACTTTAAATCTGTATTCACTGGTTTTTGACCCTTCTGCTAATGGGAACAGTTTTGCTCTATCTACTCTGTCTAGACCCCTCATGATTTTAAACACCTCTATCAAATATCCTCTCAACCTTCTCTTCTCTAAAGAGAGCAGCCCCAGCTTCTCCAATCTATCCACATCACAGAACTCCTTCATCCCTGGAACCATTCTTGTAAATCTTTTCTGCACCCTTCAAGATATCGGTACTCGTCCAATTCTGGTCTCTTGAGCATCCCCAATTTTAATTGCTCCACCGTTGGTGACCGTGCCTTCTGCTGCTAAGGCCCTAAGCTCAGAAATTCCCTCCCTAAACCTCTCTGCTTCTCTACATCGATACATTTCTTTCCTCTTTTAAGATGCTCTTTAAAATCTACCTCTTTGGCCAAGCTTTTGGTCATCTGTCCTAATATCTCCTTAAATGGGTCAGTGTCAAATTTTGTTTGATAACACTTCTGTGAAGCGCATTGGGGCATTTTACTGCTTTAGTGTGCTATGTAAATTCAAGCTATTGTTGTTGTTGGACTGCCAGATGGTGGCAGTTTGATTCACCACATTTAGAAAGGTCGGAGAATTGGCTGACCTTTCTCAGAAAGGTCTAACTTTGTTGAAGATTTCTTTCTTCACCCAGGCTTGCTGGTGATCCTCTTCAAAAAATTGCCTGCCCTGCCAATTACTCACCACCCTCATACCTCATGGGAATCCCAGTTATACTGCCACTTGCATAACATCTGTCCACTTTATGGAAATGCATGTCACCTCAAGAATTTGCAAGAAGTTAGGACCCTATGTGCGCATTAGACATGTATCTTGCTTTGCCAGTTATGTTGTTACAAGGTTTTAGTTTTTGTATTAAAAACTTAGAATTCTGTGTGTTTTAAAAAACTGAAAAAGGATTTTTCAGTGGGCAGTGACACCTGCAAATAGCTGAACTTTTTGGATCTTTTGAAAGAAAGCTGACTTTGTATACAAGGACAGGAAAGCAGGCAATTTCAAAGAAACCAGCAAGGGGTTCGACCTCCTCAGTGCAACTCTTTGAATGAAAAGGGAGACTCTATGTCTGGACATGTGACCTGTTTAGGAAGGTTTTGCTTTAATTTTGGACCCTTTAAAAAGCCAGTGAGTTGGACAAAGAGCAGGCATTTGAAATTTGGTTTTGACCTGCCTGGAGATCAGAGAGGAACACCCAGAAAAAGTGTTACATCTCTGTTTAAAGGAATCCTGCATCTCTTGAGAGGAAATCCTGTATTAAAAACGTGGCAGATTCCTATTGCCTCCTGTCTCTGAAGAATCGCTGCATCAAGTGTGGTTCCTGTTGCCTCCTGTGTTTTAAGAAATCTTGAAATCTGAAGAAATATTCTACTACTGTAAAACCAAAGAAGACTTGTTGCTGCACCCCTGATGAAAGACCTATGTGAAGCCTGCTGCAGTTGAATTACCTTGGATGCCTACCCATCACAGACTGTTCATCAACCTCGCCTGGAGAGACTTCGATTGGTATCTGACTATTCGACTCTGGGACATCTCACCAAACCGAAGAACCTCCGACCAGAACATGACAACCTAAGTTATTTTATTATTCCTTTCATTCCTGTCAAACAGCTGTAAACCAAAAATCCTTTTTCCCCGGTTAACTTGTTCTTTTTTGAATGCATGTGTGTGCTTGAGGGCTAGGCAAACAAGGAGCTTTTCATATATGGAGTTATCTCACTATTGGTTAAGACTTGCTTTTAAAATAAATAGTTAATTTTGTTTTGATTAAAAAGACCTGGTTGGTGTGCTTTATTCTGGGAGACAAATAGAGTATGTAATTGGCTGTTTTTCAGTAGGTGGGGAAATGTATTGATATGCTGTGACCCATGGAGAAGTGGGACTGAATTAACAGTGCACTCTTCCCACCTCAGTCGTAACATATTAATTGGGGGCTCTTGTCGGGATCAAATCCAGTGCCAATAATGTTAATTGTAAGATAGAGTAATAATAAATTGAAAGAGGAAAGTAAAAGAACCAGGTTTCTTATGTCATAGTGTAAAGTCTACAACACCGGTGTGGCATTAGCAGTTGCTGCAGCTTTTCTGGGAAAAGGAGAATGTATCCCACAGTGACTTGAAAACTTTAACCAAAGTTAAACGAAAAGATTTGGCAGCACAATTGGGGTTAGAATTGAAATCAGGTGCTAAAAAAGCAGAGATAATTGAAGTAATAGCCCAACATTTGAAATTGAAAGAAGAAGAAGATAGTAAGTCAGAGCGTGATGCAGTTGAATTGGCTAAAATTCAGTTACAACTGAAAAAACTTGAGCAGGAGCAAGAAATGAAATAACTTGAGGATGAAAAAGAATTAAGAAAACTTCAGTTGGAAAAGGGGGAAAGTGGGAAAAAGAAAGCATTTCAGACAGAAAGTGAAAGAGACGAACGAGAATTCAAATTAAGAGAGATGGAACTAAGACAAAAGGGTGGTCTTAACTCCAGGAAGAATTCTGATCACGAAGAATCTGAATCCAGCCCAGAACCCAGCGAAAAGCTATTTAAATTTATACAAGCTCTCTCTAAATTTGAGGAAAGGGACATAGAGACATTTTTCATTTACTTTGAAAAAGTAGCCAAACAAATGAAATGGCCAAAGGAAACCTGGATACTGCTTATGCAAAGCAGGTTTATAGGCAGTGCTCATAAAGTTTATGCCATGCTTTCTGAAGAGGCTTCTACAGATTATGAGATGGAAAAAAGGCTATTCTCGCTGCATATGAATTAGTCCCTGTAGCTTATCGACAGAAGTTTTGGAGCCTCCGGAGATTGGCTGGGCAGACTTATGTAGAATTTGACAGGGTAAAGCAAATTAATTTTGATCGTTAGATATGAGCAGTAAAGATGGAAGCCATGTATGAGAACCTTAGATAACTGATTCTCTTGGAAGAGTTTAAAAATTCAATCCCTCCAGTAGTGAGAACTCATGTAGAGAACCAAAAAGTTTCAAAAGCCAGAGAAACAGCAGAAATCGCTGATGATTTAGAGCTTGTGAATAAGCAAAAACCCTTTGTCCGTCACCGCCACAAACCTGAGAAGGATAGAAGGGGGGAGAGTGAAAGGAAGGCAAATAGCTGGGGACAAGAAGGGACAGCTGGGAATGCCCCAGGATCCCCTCCTCAGGCCAGAAAGGAAGGTGCTGAGGATAAAAGTGAAATCTGCAAGCTTAAGTGTTATCATTGTCACAAGGTGGGACATCTTTGTTCGGAATGCTGGAAGTTGGCAGGTCAACCCATGGGACATTTTGGGGTACACAAAGCTAATACAGAGAAAGGGGCTTTTATTGAGAGTACAGCAGATCAGGCTGTAGTTTTGATGACAGCTGTAAAGCGAGTGTAGGGTTGAGAATAAGCTACCTGAAAGTTATAGGGAATTCTTATCAAAAGGAAAAGTAACGCTTATCCCTCAATTGAGGCAGGCAAACCTATAGTTATACTTAGGGATAAAGGAACAACCCAAACTCTTCAGCTGGGGAAAGGTATAACATTTCCACCAGAGAGCGCACTGAATGCTAAAGTTTTAGTTAATGGTATTGGCGAGGAGTATACACCCGTACCGTTGTATCGGATGCATCTAGAGTGTGACCTAATGCCTAGGATTGTAACTTTTTTTAATTCATTCATGGGATGTGGGTGTCGCTTGCTAGGCCAGCATTTATTGCCCATCCCAAATTGCCCTTGAGAAGGTGGTGGTGAGCTGCCTTCTTGAACCGCAGCAGTCCATGTGAGGTAGGTACACCCACAGTGCTGTTGGGAAGGGAGTTCCAGATTTCTGGGTACTGCCTGTGTGGAGTTTGCAAGTTCTCCCTGTGTCTGCGTGGCTTTTCTCCGGGTGCTTCGGTTTCCTCCCACAAGCCAAAAGACTTGCAGGTTGGTAGGTAAATTGGTCATTATAAATTGCCACTAGTATAGGTAGGTGGTAGGGACAGGTGGGGATGTGGTAGGAATATGGGATTAGTGTAGGATTAGTATAAATGGGTGGTTGATGATCGGCACTGACTCGATGGGCCGAAGGGCCTGTTTCAGTGCTGTATCTGTAAAAAAAAAATTTTTGACCCAGCGACAGTGAAGGAACGGCGATATAGTTCCAAGTCTGGATGGTGTGTGATTTGGAGGGGAACTTGCAGGTGGTGGTGCTCCCATGCATTTGCTGCCATTCTCCTTCCAGTTGGTAGAGGTCGTGGGTTTGGAAGGTGCTGTCTAAGGAGCCTTGGTGCATTGCTGCAGTGCATCTTGTAGATGGTACACACTGCTGCCACTGTGCATTGGTGATGTAGGGAGTGAATGTTTGCGAATTGGATGACAATCAAGTGAGCTGCTTTGTCCTGGATGGCGTTGAGCTTCTTGAGTGTTGTTGGAGCTGCACCCATCCGGGCAAGTGGAGAGTATTCCATCACGCTCCTGATTTGTGCCTTGTGGATGGTGGAGAGGCTTTGGGGAGTCAGGAGGTGAGTTACACGCTGCAGGATTCCAAGCCTCTGACTTGCTCTTGTAGCCATGGTATTTATATGGCTACTCCAGTTCAGTTTCTGGTCTATGGTAACCCCTAGAATGTTGATAATGGGGGATTCAACAATCGTAATGCCATTGAATGTCAAAGGGAGATGGTTAGATTCTCTCTAGTTGGAGATGGTCATTGCCTGGCACATGTGTGGCATGAATGTCACTTGCCTCATCTCAGCCCAAGCCTGGATATTGTCCAGGTCCTGCTGCATTTCTACACGACTGCTTCAGTATCTGAGGAGTAATGAATGGTGCTGTACATTGTGAAATCATCATCAAACATCCCCACTTCTGACCTAATGATTGAAGGAAGGTCATTGATGAAGCAGCTAAAGATGGTTGGGCAATATCCTGAGGAACTCCTGCAGTGATGTCCTGGAGCTCAGATGATTGACCTCCAACAACCACAACCATCTTCCTTTGCGCTAGGTATGACTCCAACCAGCGGAGAGTTTTGCCCCTGATTCCCATTGACTTCAGTTTTACTGGGGCTCCTTGATGCCATACTCAGTCAATGCTGCCTTGATGTCAAGGGCAGTCACTCTCACCTCACCTTTTGAGTTCAGCTCTTTTGTCCATGTTTGAACCAAGGCTATAATGAGGTCAGGAGCTGAGTGACCCTGGCGGAACCCAAACTGAGCGACACTGAGCAGGTTATTGCTAAGCAAGTGCTGCTTGATCGCACTGTCGATGCCACCTTCCATCACTTTACTGATGATTGAGAGTAGACTGATGGGGCAGTCATTGGCCTGGTTGGACTTGTCCTGATTTTTGTGTACAGGACATATCTGGGCAATTTTCCACTTTGCCGGGAACAGCTGTACTGGAACAGCTTAGCGAGGGGCGCGGCAACTTCTGAAGCACAGATCTTCAGTACTATTTCCGGAATATTGTCAGGGCCTACAGCCTTTGCAGTATCCAGTGCCTTCAGTTGTTTCTTGATATCACGCAAAGTGAATCGAATTGGCTGACTTCTGGGATCTGTGATGCTGGGGACTTCAGGAGGAAGCCGAGATGGATCATCAACTCGGCACCTCTGGCTGAAGATTGTTGCAAATGCTTCAGCCTTATCTTTTGCACTTATGTGCTGGGCTCCTCCATCATTGAGGATGGGAATATTTGTGGAGCCACCTCCTCCAGTTAGTTGTTTAATTGCCCACCACCATTCATGGCTTGATGTGGCAGGACTGCAGAGCTTAGATCTGAATAGTTGGTTATGGGATCGCTTAGTTCTGTCTATCGCATGTTGCTTATGCTGTTTGGCACGCAAGTAGTCCTGTGTTGTCGCTTCACCAGGTTGACACCTCATTTTGAGGTATGCCTGGTGCTGCTCCTGGTATGCCCTCCTGCACTCTTCATTGTACCAGGGTTGGTCTCCTGGCTTGATGGTAATGGTAGAGTGGGGAATATGCCGGACTATGAGGTTACAGATTGTGTCTGAGTACAGTTCTGCTGCTGCTGATGTCCCACAGTGCCTCATGGATGCCCAGTCTTGCACTGCTAGATCTGTTCAAAATCTATCCCATTTAGCACGGTGGTAGTGCCACACAACGCGATGCAGGGTATCCTCAATCTGAAGGCGGGACTTTGTCTCCAGAAGGATTGTGTGGTGGTCACTCCTACCAATACTGTCATGGATAGATGCATCTGCGGCAGGCAGAGTGGTGAGGACGAGATCAAGTATGTTTTTCCCTCTTGTAGGAGTTGTCCATAGTTTGCCAGTAGATGGAATTGAGCTACTCCTAGGGAATGATTTGACTGGAGCAAAGGTATCAGTTTCTCCCATAGTCACAAAGAAACCAAGTGAAGCTAAAGCAACACAACAATTGCAGGAACAAGCTACAGGAATATTTCCGTCGTGTGTAGTAACCCGAGCAATAGCTAAACAAGTTCCATTGTTGGAGGTAAAATTGGCACCACAGACAGACAGCCGAATATCTGAAACTTTCCTTGGGGATTTAATTAATCCAAATGAGGTGTTTAACAAATCTTCTTTAATCACAGCACAACAAGCTGATCCAGAGCTACATGAAATAGCACAGTCAGCTCTGACAGAAGCTGAGGCAAAAGGAGATCCAGAAGGCTATAATGTTGTAAATGGGGTTCTGATGAGGAAATGGAGACCACCTCATAGACCTGCAGATGAAGAAAGGACAAATGTTCAACAGGTAGTGGTACCACCTAAATATCACCGGGAATTATTACAGTTAGCACATGACATTCCTATAGCAGGACATATGGGAATTCGGAAAACCAAATCACATATAAGTCAAAATTATTGCCGGCCAGGTCTTACAAAGGATGTGGTGCAGTTTTGTAAAACATGCCATACATGCCAGATGGTAGGAAAACCACAACCTGCCATAAAACCGGCACCCCTAATTCCCATACCAGTTATTGAGGAACTATTTGGTAGGGTATTGGTAGACTACGTAGGACCTTTACCAAAAACAAAAGTGGGACACCAATATATACTCAGTATCATGGATATGGCTACTTGATTTCCAGAGGTCATTCCCTTGAGGACAATTACTGCTAAGGTAGTAGTAGAGAAGTTAACCCAATTCTTTACAAGATATGGATTACCAATTGAAGTTCAATCGAATCAAGGTTCCAATTTTATGTCTAAGATATTTCAAGAAGTTATGGGTAACTTGGTTATCAAACAGTTAAAATCTTCAGCATATCACCCACAGACACAGGGAGCTTTAGAAAGGTACCATCAAACTCTCAAAACAATGATTAGGGCACACTGTCATGAATATCCCCATGATTGGGATAAAGGGCTAGACTTTCTTTTATTGGCCACTAGAGATTCACCAAATGAATTTGCAGGTTTTAGTCCTTTAGAATTTGTTCACGGACATGAGATAAGAGGTCCTCGAAAACTAATCAAAGGCTGGTTCTTAGAACAGATGGATGAATCTTCTATACTAGACTATGCATCCATTTCCGAGAAAGGCTCATGAAAGTTTGCAATGTAGCTCAGGAACACCTTAAAGCATCCCAAACCACTATGAAAAAATAGGCAGACAAAAATGCAAAGACCCGAGCATTTCAACCAGGGGACAAAGTATTAGTATTTTTACCTTTACAGGGTGAACCGTTAAAAGCATGGTTCAGTGGTCCGTATAAAGTGGTCAAAAGAATTGGTAACGTAAATTATCTGATTGACATCCCAGATCGCCGGAGAAAGATTCAGCTGCGTCATAACAATATGTCAAAGCGATATTATCGCAGGGAGGAGGATAAGTCAGTACAGGTATGTCAGGTAATAGAGACAGTTAAGAACGAAAGGGATAGTGACGATGAGGCAGAAGGAAGCCTTGACAATTCTCAAATTGAACCTCCTACTATCTGGTTAGCTAATACAGAATGGCTAGGAAGATTGCTTTCGTACTTAGATGCAGAACAACAAGAAGACCTAACAAAGCTACTCACAGCATTTAAAAGAGTCTGTAGGAATAAGCCACCTTCCGTACGACCATACGAATTAGGAGCAGAAGTAGGCCATTCAGCCTGTCGAGCCTGCTCCGCTATTTAATAAGATCATGGCTGATCTGTTTCTGTCTCGAATTCCACATTCCCATCTACCCCCAATAAGCTTTGATTCCCTTGCCTAACAAGAATCTATCTAACTCCGCCTTAAAAATATTCAATGACCCCGCCTCCACCACCTTCTGAGGCAGAGAATTCCAAGGTCGCACAACCCTCTCAGAGAAAATTTTCTCCTCATCTCTGTCCTAAAAGGGCGACCCCTAATTTTAAAACATTGCCCCCTAGTTCTGGACTCACTCACAAGAGGAAACATCTCCTCCACATTCACCCTGTCAAGACTGTTCAGGATTTTATATACTTCAATCAAGTGTCCCCTCACGCTTCTAAACTCCAATGAAAACAAGCCCAGTCTGTCCAACCTTTCGTTATAAAACAACCCGCTCATTCCAGGTATCAATCTAGTAAACCTCCTCTGAACCACCTCCAACGCATTCACATCCTTCCTTAAATAAGGAGACAAAAACTGCACACAGTATTCGAGATGTGATCTCACCAATGCTGTATAACTGAATCATAACATCCTTACTTTTATTTTCAATTCCTCTCATAATAAAGGCTAGCATTCCATTAGCCTTCTTTATTACTTGCTGTACCTCCATACTAACATTTTGTGACTCCTGCACTAGAACACCTAGATCCCTCTGCACCTCAGAATTATTCAGTTGTTACTGTTGTCAAAGTGAACAATTTAACATTTTCCCACATTATACCCCATCTGCCAGATTTTTGCCCACTTACTCAACCTATCTATATTGGTCTGCAACCTCCTCATGTCCTCTTCACAACATACTTTCCTACATACATGATGTGAATGTAGGGGAATCGGTTCCTATAAAACAGCATCCTTACTGCTTAACTCCAGACAAACAGGTCCAAGTATTGCAGAATCCAATACATGCTGGAAAACAACTTAATTGAACCTAACCAAAGCAGCTGGAGCTCACCAATAGTATTTTTGCCTAAACCTGATGGGTCAACCAGATTTTACATAGAGTATGCAAATGTTAATGCAGGAACAAAGGCAGACTCCTACCCAATTCCTTGTTTGGAAGGCTGTATTGACAGAGTAGGCACTGCCATATTTCTTACAAAGATAGATTTGTTAAAGAGATGCTGGCAAGTTCCTTTAACATCCAGAGCTAAATAAATATCAGCTTTTGTCACACCAGACAGTCTTTACCAGTCCTGAGTGATGCCATTCAGGCTAAAAAATGCCCCAGCAACCTTTCAGAGACTAATAAATCAAGTGGTAGCCAGTGTTCCCAACTGTGTAGTGTATCTTTGTGCTGTGCTATATACACTTGGAAGGAGCATTTGAAACAGCTAGAAACTCTGTTTAAAAAATTACAAGCAGCTGATTTTGCGGTAAATCTGGCAAAAAGTGAATTCACAAAAGCAAGAGTGACCTACCTCAGGCATATAGTTGGGCAAGGACAGGCATTGCCAAGAACGGCAAAAGTACAAGCCTTGGTGGAGTTCCCTATCCCTAAGACTAAGTGTGAAATCATGAGGTTTTTGGGGATGTGCGGTTTCTACAGTAAGTTTGTACCAAATGTCAGTACTGTAGCTGCTCCACTAACAGATTTGCTACAGAGAAAGAAAACCAGGGTAGCGTGGTCAGGGGAATGCCAGGTATCTTCTGAAAAGCTAAAGGCAATGAACCAGTGTTGGTTGCTCCAAATTTTACTAAGCCTTTCAAAGTAGCGATTGATGCTCGCGACCTGGAGGGTCGGTGCAGTCCTATTACAAGATGACGAATCGAGCATAGAAAAACCAGTGGGATACTTTTCAAAAAAATTGAATCACCACTAGAAAAAGTATTTCACTGTGGAAAAAGAAACGCTGGGCCTGTTGTTGGCTCTTAAACATTTTGAAGTATATGTCCACCACGACTACAGGGAAACACTGATATATACTGATATATACCTTTGTAGAAAAATTTTAAACCCAAAATGCCAGAATATTCTGATGGAGTTTACTGTTACAGCCTTATCACTTAAAGATTGCACACATTTCAGGAAAAAAAACAATGTTATCACCGATGCTTTGTCACGAATTTAACTTTGCTGAGTTATATGAGTATAATGGTACAAAGCAAAACTGTATTAACCACAATTAGAGTGAATGGGGGCATGTGTGCGAAAATGTGTTTAAAATGTTTTCAACTTCTGTTTTACATTGTAATGAAATGCATTCAACAACAGCGTTTCATTTCACCAAGGATGGAGGTGTTACAAGGTTTTTGTTTTTGTATTAAAAACTTAGAATTCTGTGTGTTTTAAAAAACTGAAAAAGGATTTTTCAGTGGACATTGACACGTGCAAATAGCTGAACTTCTTGGATATTTTGAAAGTAAGTTGACTTTGTATACAAGGACAGGAAAGCAGGCAATTTCAAGGAAACCAGCAAGGGGTTGGACCTCCTCAGAGCAACTCTTTATTTATTTATTTAGAGATACAGCATTGAAACAGGCCCTTCGGCCCACCGAGGCTGTGCCGACCAGCAACCACCCATTTATACTAACCCTACAGCAATCCCATATTCCCTACCACCTACCTACACTAGGGGCAATTTACAGTAGCCAATTTACCTATCACCTGCAAGTCTTTGGCTGTGGGAGGAAACCGGATCACCCGGCGAAAACCCACGCAGACACAGGGAGAACTTGCAAACTCCACACAGGCAGTACCCAGAATCGAACCCGGGTCCCTGGAGCTGTGAGGCTGCGGTGCTAACCACTGCGTCACTGTGCCGCCCATAATGACAAGGGAGACTCTATGTCTGGACATATGACCTGTTCAGGAAGGTTTTGCTTTCACTTTGGACTCTTTAAAAAGCCAGTGAGTTAGACAAAGAGCAGGCATTTGAAATTTGGTTTTGACCTGCCTGGAGATCAGAGAGGAACACCCAGAAAAAGTGTTACATCTCTCTGTAAAGGAATCCTGCATCTCTTGAGAAGAAATCCTGTATTTCAAAGGTGGCAGATTCTTATTGCCTCCTATCTCTGAAGAATTGCTGCATAAAATGTGGTTCCTGTTGCCTCCTGTGTTTTAAGAAATCCTGAAAGCTTAAGAAATCTTCTACTGCTATCCTACTGCTGTAAAACTTAAGTCTTGTTGTTGCACCCCTGATGAAAGACCTATGTTAAGCCTGCTGCCCGGAGAGTCTTCGAGTGGCATCTGACTATTCGACTCTGGGACATCTCACCAAACCAAAGAACTTCCTACCTGTACATGACAACCTAAGTTATTTTATTATTCCTTTCATTCCTATGAAACAGCTGTAAACCAAAAATCCTTTCTCCCTGGTTCACCCATTCTTTTTTGAATGTATGTGTGTGTGTGCATGAGGGCTAGGGAAATAAGGAGCTTTTTGTATATAGAGTTATCTCACTATTGGTTAAGACTTGTTTTTAAAATTAATAGTTAATTTTGTTGTTGATTAAAGAAATTTGGTTGGTGTGCTTTATTCTGCGAACAAATAGAGAATGTAATTGGCTGTTTTTCGGAATGTGGGAAAATTTATTGATATGCTGTGACCTGTAGAGAAGTGGGACTGAATTAACAAAGAACAAAGAACAAAGAAAATTACAGCACAGGAACAGGCCCTTCGGCCCTCCAAGCCTGTGCCGATCCAGATCCTCTATCTAAACCTGTCGCCTATTTTCTAAGGGTCTGTATCGCTTTGCTTCCTGCCCGTTCATGTATCTGTCTAGATACATCTTAAAAGATGCTATCGTGCCTGCGTCTACCACCTCCGCTGGCAACGCGTTCCAGGCACCCACCACCCTCTGCGTAAAGAACTTTCCACGCATATCCCCCCTAAACTTTTCCCCTCTCACTTTGAACTCGTGACCCCTAGTAATTGAATCCCCCACTCTGGGAAAAAGCTTCTTGCTATCCACCCTGTCTATACCTCTCATGATTTTGTACACCTCAATCAGGTCCCCCCTCAACCTCCGTCTTTCTAATGAAAATAATCCTAATCTACTCAACCTCTCTTCATAGCTAGCGCCCTCCATACCAGGCAACATCCTGGTGAACCTCCTCTGCACCCTCTCCAAAGCATCTACATCCTTTTGGTAATGTGGCGACCAGAACTGCACGCAGTATTCCAAATGT
Organism: Heterodontus francisci; assembly: GCF_036365525.1. Classification (NCBI taxonomy): domain Eukaryota; kingdom Metazoa; phylum Chordata; class Chondrichthyes; order Heterodontiformes; family Heterodontidae; genus Heterodontus; species Heterodontus francisci. The sequence goes on from NC_090372.1 coordinate 78,288,376, forward strand.
GGCCGAACCAAAGTCTTATACAACTGTAACATGACCTGCCAACTCTTGTACTCAATACCCCGTCCGATGAAGGAAAGCATGCCATATGCCTTCTTGACCACTCTATTGACCTGCGTTGCCACCTTCAGGGAACAATGGGCCTGAACACCGAAATCTCTCTGTACATCAATTTTCCCCAGGACTTTTCCATTTATTGTATAGTTCACTCTTGAATTGGATCTTCCAAAATACATCACCTCGCATTTGCCCGGATTGAACTCCATCTGCCATTTCTCTGCCCAACTCTCCAATCTATCTATATTCTGCTGTATTCTCTGACAGTCCCCTTCACTATCTGCTACTCCACCAATCTTAGTGTCGTCTGCAAACTTGCTAATCAGACCACCTATACTTTCCTCCAAATCATTTATGTATATCACAAACAACAGTGGTCCCAGCATGGATCCCTGTGGAACACCACTGGTCACCCGTCTCCATTTTGAGAAACTCCCTTCCACTGCTACTCTCTGTCTCCTGTTGCCCAGCCAGTTCTTTATCCATCTAGCTAGTACACCCTGGACCCCATGCGACTTCACTTTCTCCATCAACCTACCATGGGGAACCTTATCAAACGCCTTACTGAAGTCCATGTATATGACATCTACAGCCCTTCCCTCATCAATCAACTTTGTCACTTCCTCAAAGAATTCTATTAAGTTGGTGAGACATGACCTTCCCTGCACAAAACCATGTTGCCTATCACTGGTAAGCCCATTTTCTTCCAAATGGGAATAGATCCTATCCCTCAGTATCTTCTCCAGCAGCTTCCCTACCACTGACGTCAGGCTCACCGGTCCAGAATTACCTGGATTATCCCTGCTACCCTTCTTAACAGTGCACTCCTCCTGCCTCGGTCATAACAATGGCAACAGATTGGGTTTATAGATTCTTCAGACCTTTGTTTCAGCAAGGTTCACAAGGGAGGGACCAAGCTATTCAATTCAAATACGAATATTTTGTAGGGTTTATTCAAATATGAGCTTCATTCGCACCTTTTTAAAAAATGAAGTAATAGGCAGTTATTTAAATTGTTTCGTCCTGGCTGTTTTCTGGAAAGCTTTCCTCAGCCTTGTTGATTCAATTTGTACAGTCTGTCTGAAGCATTCAGATAGCAATAGTCAGGTCAGAAATCTTGTGGGCAGGGAGAGCAGGGGAAAAACCATTCATTAGAATATGCAGTTTAATGTAGAAGTTGCAGTTACTTATTATTTTCTACTCATTCAAGAAGATAATTAAATTTAAGAACTATCGTAAAATCTATGTTGTGTCATTGCCACTATTTCTTTTTGTTTAATAAACTTAGCAGTTAAATCCTCAATCTCAGCGTTGCGACCAGGTGACAAAGGGGTCTAGGGGTTCCCTCTCAGCCATTGCCTGGTTTAACCGTAACAGGGTTTAATTTTTAAAACATTGTGTTTTTAGCTCCCCCTCAGTGAATACTTGTTCACTGCTCTCCAATTGTAAGGCAAAGAAATCAACCAGACAGGTTTTCTTAGATTTAAACAAGAAAGGTGGAAATTTATTAACCTTCAACACTAATTCTGTTAACGACTACGAATACATGACGCGACCATGCTAGCATGCGTATGCGATAAACACATACACAGATAGAGACAGAAAAGTAGAAAGAATGAAAGGGAGTAGTTTAAGGCAATAGCTGGGATTTAGTTACAGTCCTTTGAGTTCGATGTAGAGTCTTTGATTCACGTTAAGTCTTGCCGTTTCATTGAGGCCCAGTGCGTGCTTTAAAACTTATTTCAATGTAAGAGTTTCTCTCTTGAGGTTTAAGTGACTTCAGTGGATCCAAAGATTCGTGAGAGAGAGAGAGAGAGCTAGCCAGGAGAGAGGCTCTCCTCTTCCAAGTTCTGTTGTAACCTGACCCAAACTGTGCTGTGAGCAGTTCAAACAGAAACCGGGCCAGCAGGTTAGTCATGTGACTAGCTATTTTAATAAACTCCTGCATTTGTGGATTCTCCATCTTAGCAGACACGCTGGAATGCTGGCTTTCTCGCACATTCAATGCCTGGTGATCAAAATTCATTTGGGTTAATTGAATCAGGGAGCCATTCTATTGTCTCCAGGCACTGTCTCTTAGTATGCAAATGTTTTTCAGCCACTGCTGATCTCTTTAAACAAGTCATCTCTTCCTTCCAGCAACAGTTTAAAATTAATGTTCATATGACAAAATTAATATGCCTCATTCATGGCAGGAGGGGTCTTCATGACACTCAGTCTAGTGAAATGTTATTTTCCTGCCTTTTGAAGTCAAAGAAGATCACATGAGGGCTTCTGAGAAAATAAGTGAGCGAAATAAAGTAAATAGGTTTCTATATCTGATTCTGTGGACACCTAGATATCTGGTGAAGTGAAAGCACTCTCTGGGACATGGTGGGGAGGGTGATAGTGTAAAATGGGCTACAATGGAAATTAAAATCGGGAGGAATGTATAAGAGGCAGCTGAATCAATATCACTCACTTTACATTAGCTCCCAAAGTCAAGACTGGCCTCTGGGTTTGAAGACTTACCTGCAGAAATGGTCTGAGATGTTGATTCCAAAGAAAAATCTGGAGTTTAAAAAACAGTAAAATAGGCCCAAAATGTAAAAACTGCAGTGACGTACCACATTGCTGTTGACTGATCAGGATGATATTGTGGCCAGAAGGGAAGCTAGACTACTGGCCTTCAAGCAATAAGCAGTTGAAAAGGTGAATACAGACTTGGGTAAAGGTTATGAATTTGAGGACCTTAGATCAGAGAAAGTTAGAAATGGAGCAGTAGTGAAGAGGACCGAAATGTCAAAAGTGGCTTTTCAAGGAGTTTGAAGGCAGAAGGAACCACAATCTGAAAAAGGGAGCAACTGATGATGTCCAGAAATATTGGGCCAAGAGGGGTAGTCAAGTGGTTAAGAAATGGCTCATAAATGGGTTAAGAGAACAGGTTGTCGATCTCATGGAAGAGTGAGATTGAATGGAGCTGGGGACAATCGAGTATTCAGTGTCAGGCTGGGCTGGGGATGACGCAGGAGAAATGGGGTTGTGGTAGTTGCTAAGGCAGCTGAATAATGGGCTGGATTTTCTCAGCCCCATGGAGACACAGTTGGAAGCTGGGGGGGTGGTGGGGGCATAGTGAGGGGGTGGTGGTGGTGGGGGGTGGTGTGGGTAGGGGCTGGGAAAATAGGAGGGAGCTGCGTTGGGTCACTTTCCTATGGTGAGGCTGGGAACTGGGTCAGCTGCCTACTCCACGCAGGTGGACAGCCAATTACACCAAGTATGGCCCCATTTAAGAGCCATTTTGCACCTGCATTGATATTTTATGATGTTGGAGCAGCCCTCCTCCTGTGTGTGGAGGGCACCGGCTCAATCGAGGCAGCTTCCCGGTGGCAGGCCATCAGAACAGGAGATTCCATGCCTTAATGATGGGACCTCGTGGATGAAAGACCACAGCCCCATCCGTGAATAGGCCTGCAGAGAGATTTTCCCTTCAAATCTGATGGCCCTACTGGTTTTGGGCATCTTCAGTGCACCCCTTTTGTGTTGGTAAGCAAGAACACCTCCATATTGAGGCACCTTCACTGTCCCCAACCTACCTCAGCAGCGTCCACTTCTCTCGCTGGGGCTGCTGAGGCTCCAGAGTTGCCAGCCCTCTGATTGGCCTGCAGCATCGGAAGCCTACCCTTACTAGGATGGCGAACATGGAGGCAGCCAATTAGCAGGCTGCCTCCCAGAAAATTGTCCCACCTGCCTCAATGCCAGCAAGTGTGGCCTTGGGACCCCCATTTGGTTCCAACATCAGTGCCCTGAAGCCCATGGGAAAATCCAGCCCAATGTCTTTAGTGACAAAAACTTGGTACACTTGGTACAGGTGGAAATGGAAGGGATGATTCAGTGAGGTCAAAAGGGACAATTTGAGGTAGATAATCTTGACATACCAATTGCATTGCCTTTCTTAAAAGAGCAGTATAGAAATAATTTCACAAATTTACACTGGGAGTGTTTATTGGGAATGCAGGTGGGGAGATCAGTGGACCCCACTGGGTTTTTCTGTCCCTTAAATATGGAATCTTATTTGCTTCAAATATATTTAGTTATTATGTGTTGGTGCTTGTCAATATACAGAAACATTTGTAACTCCAGGGTCTAGGGATGGAATTTTTATGTAATTGACCCCCTTGCAATGGGGGTGGTGGGGGGCAGCAGCAAGTCGGGAATCCGATTGTTTCTGTAGCAGGCTTTGCCATGGCTATTTAATTCAGTCATGGCATTAGCATCCCACTTCTAGATTTCCCGACCAATCCAGAGTGCGGGCGTGATGACGACCTGTGCCTGACAAGGAAAGGATCTCTATTTAAATGGATCCCGACAAAGTCAGAATGACTGAATTCCGGATTGATTTCTGAAGCTTCAGCAACTACAAGAACGGATGTGGGAAGGCTGCCCCCACGCCGCCGCTTGTCAGCTCTAATTCATGTCTTTCATGTCCCACAGGTCCTTTAAGTGTGACACCCTGGAGCTGGAGCAGGAGGAGGGCAAGGAGTCCTCAGAGGAGAGCACACAATCTGAGGAAGCACTATCACACTACTCATATCCACCCTCCAACAGTGCAGATACCCTCACCATGGTGAGGCCTCCAAGGGAGATAGCTAGGTTGTCACATGGTGAGGCGCACATCAGAAGTGAGCTGGAGCAGATACTTGAGACTGAGACAGCAGTGTAGTGTCCCTGTCAGAGAGCGCAGGACACTCTAAGCTCTGCTCAGTTGGATGCAGATGCTGAGCTTCAAGGGTCAACCACAAAAAGGACAATTTTAGAGCAGCAACAGAAAAATGTGTGTGGTTCTGTCAGCATTTCCAGAGGCACTGCACATCCTTAGAGAGAGATTGGACGAGACTATCTAAAATGTGAGTGCCATGATGTCTCAGGCCTTTGCACTGATGTCCAATTCCATGGAGTATCAGATGCAGCTGGCAAATGAGTGCATGCTTGCCCTCACCAATGAGCTGCACAGTCAGTCTGTCACATTAAACAGGATGGAGGAATGCTTCATCTTGGAAATTCAAAGCCTCTCTGAAGTGCAGAAAAGTGCTCTCCAGCTCTTGGCTAACAGGAAAGCGTGGGTAGACCATGAGAGGGAAAATGGAAGCATTGCCTCTTTTTATCCCTTGCACCCTGCACCTCTCAGTCAAAGCCCCATATGCTGCCTCCTGTCCCAAAGACCAAGTCTGCCCCTACACAGGTGCAGGTGGGTGGGGCAGTCTTTGGTGGGGCCAAACCCAGATAACCTATGTGTGTGAAGCCTGATGATAAAACAATGCTGAAATGCTGAACCCACTGCCCCACCCACCCACGCCCAATACAAATCATTCCCACAGTCAGAAATTCCTCCATCTCATTCACACCCTTTGCTCATCTTCTACTCTCATTACTGACATCTCAGCTGTCAGAGTAGGGGAATGAGCAGCTTGCCTCTGGCTCCACTGAAGCCACAAGGTTAGCACTATGTAGAAGTAATAGGAAAAGGAAAAGAACGTCTTTTTAGTTGCACGAGGGGATTCACTTGGGTGATTATAAAAATGTCACTGTCTTAATGTATTGGAAAATGTAAATGAATCAAGCACTTTATTTCAAGTCTCCATTGCCCAGTCATTTTCAATGTAGCCTCCCGCCTTCCAAATGGCCATTAGCCTTGAGGGGAATAGTATGACGAGAGTAGAAGATGAGAAAAGGGTATGAATGAGATGGAGGGATTTCTGACTGTGGGAATAATTTGTACTGGGGGTGAGTGGATGGAGCAGTGGGATCAACATTTCAGCATTGTTTTGTCATCAGGCTTCACGCACATAGGTTATCTGAACCATGCCTGGGGGCTTCTCTGGCAGCTAGGTAAGCAGTTGCAGGCACCCTGGACATATCAGGCTCCTCCTCACCCTGCTGCTACAGCTCCTCTTCCTCCTCTAAGGATGCAGACTAGGTCCTCATCGTGCTCCTCCTGCATCTTCAGTCCACACTGCAATACCATGTTGTGCAAAGCACAGCAGACCAGTACCATTCTGGACACCATTGCTGGTGCAGACTGAAGGGTGCCCCCAGATATGTCCAGGCACCTGAATCACATCTTCAGGAACCCAGTGGCTTGTTCAATGAGCACCCATATGCACATGTAGCTCGAGTTGTACCTTTCCTCTGCATCAGTGGTACGGCTTCTCAGTGGTGTCATCAGCCACATCCTTAGAGGAAGCCCTTGACTGTGCTTGGAGGTGTGAAGACCTGTGGGAGATGTTGCAGAATGAAGGCATCATGGCAGCTTCCAGGATACTGTGCACAGACAAGCATGAATACCTTCCAGTGGTCACATACCAACTGAATACTGATGGAGTGGAATCCCTTCCAATTGACAAAGGCTGCTGGTTTATCTGAGGGTGTTTTGATTGTCACATGTATGCAATCAATGGCTCCCTGTATCTGTGGGATTCCAGCCACTGCAGCAAATGTGAGAGCCCTTTGATCTGACTGGCCGCGTTAGTAGCAAAGTGGACATAATTGGTGGCCTTAGCAAACATGGAATCAGTCACCTGGGAGATGGACTTGTGGGCAGCAGATTGTGAAATCCAGTAGATCCTTGGAAGAAGCTGGAGGCTGTCGTGACCTCGATGCGACTGGTAATGCATGCCCACTTGTTCCACTGGGAAGGAAATCTTGTTCCAGGAGGCTGCAGATGTCAGCAACAACTTGCCGTGAAAGCCTAAGCCTCTTGAGTCACTGTTGCTCAGTTATGTTGAGAAAGTTGATCCTCTACTTGTATACCCTGTGCTGGGGTTATCGCCCATTTCAAGTTGGATCTCTGTGTCCATCTCTTCTGTCCTGTGGGTGGCATGTGCCTGAAGAGAAGGCACTACTGCTGTTGGTGTTGCTCCTAGTGCTAATGGTGTTGGAGCTCCTTTTGCTCCTCATCAGAGGTGCTAGGTGGAGCTGTGTAAACTGCTCCCATGTTGTAGTGAAGGCTGACAGCAAGGAAGTGCAGATCATGGTGAGTAAAATCGAAGGTAGTAGAAATGACTTCCAAAATGTTGGAAATCACCTGTAAAGCAGAGAAAGCACGTTCTTAGAACAAGTCTTGTGAGCAAAAGCCTTTCACCGAGGCAAAGAAATAGATGTGTAGTTTCGGTCTTTAAAGGCTTTCCAACCTGCTAATTTCACAGAGCCATCAATCTCCATTGTGGTCTCACCTTGTTGACCGTGGTGAGTTTCACACATCTCAGGAAACCCACGAACTGGCCGTTAAAGCCAGAATGCTGAGTTAAAATTAGAATGAATTGCCTCTTCGCATTTTTAAATGTAAGATTTGACTTTTCCATGAGAGTTTTTCGCCTATCTCTGATCATGCCCCGATAAGTGGGACCATGTCGGGTTTCTGACTCGCCGGCATTTTGGGGGGGATCTAACACTCCCCACACTTAAACATGTTTCCCCCTGCCACCCCACCCCTGCCACCCCACCCCTGCCACCCCACCCCTGCCAGTTACAAAAAATTGTGAGATAAGTTTAAACTTCATCATGTTTTTTGTTGTGGTGTGATATAGTTTCAACTCTTTGAGGGTTAACAATTTTATTGCTATTCTTTCTTCAGCCTAATTGTAAGATATTTTATTCTGATCTGTAGGTTTACATGTAACGTGGACCAAACACAGACTGAAAAGGCAGGTGTACAGAAGGAGATGAAGATCTCAAAAATAGTAAATGCAAATCCTGAAAGAAGACTTGAACTGCAAGGTAAGCTGGACATCAGAGGGGTTTTTACACATTTATATTCAGGCCCGCTGCTCATAGTCATATCCCAGTGGTATTCTGTCCAGCTGTGAGGAGTGACCAAGCGTAATACAACTTCTGATTTGTAATCCTTCTATATCCTTTGGTTTTGATTTAGTGTCAGACTGGTGCTGTTGATTCCTGATAGATGGGTCTTGTGAAGCTGGTAACAACCCCAAAGTTATCTGGGCAGATTCACTAAAGACAGGTGCTGGTAAGATCCAGGCATCAGCAGCACTACCGTGACACAGGACTAACATAAAAGCAGCATCTGTTTTCCTCTATAAGAAAAACAGAAAATGCTGGAAAGACTCAGCAGGTCTGATAGCACTGGAGAGAGAAACAGAGTTAACACTTCAGATTGATGACCTTTTGTCAAAAGCAAATCTCAAAAAAAGTAAATGCAAATCCTGAAAAAAGACTTGAACTGCAAGGTAAGAACAGTCCTGATGACAACATAACAACATACGGGCGGCACAGTGGCGCAGTGGTTAGCACCGCAGCCTCACAGCTCCAGCGACCCGGGTTCAATTCTGGGTACTGCCTGTGTGGAGTTTGCAAGTTCTCCCTGTGTCTGCGTGGGTTTCCTCCGGGTGCTCCAGTTTCCTCCCACATGCCAAAGACTTGCAGGTTGATAGGTAAATTGGCCATTATAAATTGCCCCTAGTATAGGTAGGTGATAGGGAAATATAGGGACAGGTAGGGATGTGGTAAGAATATGGAATTAGTGTAGGATTAGTATAAATGGGTGGTTGATGGTCGGCACAGACTCGGTGGGCCGAAGGGCCTGTTTCAGTGCTGTATAACTAAACTAAACTGTCAACTATCTTTTCACTTCAGACAGTAATTCATTGGATGTGAAGCATTTTGTATGTCTTAAGAAAGTGATAAAGCACAGTATATATGTTATAAATATAAATATGTTATATATAAATGTTAATTCTCTCTTTTTGGTATGTTCCCTCATTTCCCTCTAAAATCTATAAGTTCTGACCCACTCAAATTTAATATTTGAACTATAAAATGTAAACAACTCTTTGCTTTTATATAGCACCTTTAACATAGCAAAACCTCCCAAGGAGCTTTACAGAGGTATAATGCAAATGCCAAACTAAAGAAGATCAGGAGTGATTCGCAAAAGCTTGATCAAAGGAATGGGTTTTAAGGAGGATTTTAAAGGAAGAAAGGAGATGAGGGAGGAGGGTAGGGCAGAAATTCCAGAGAGTCGGATGTAAACATCTGAAGACACAGCTGCCAAAGGCAAAGAGAGAGGGGATAAACAAGAGATCATAGTCAGACGAATGGAAAGGGCAAAGGAGGGGTTTATAAGACTGAAGGAGATTTACAGAAATAAGAAGGGGTGCAACTATAAAGATTAAAATTTAAAATGTTAGAATATGATATCCTGGCCAACATTTCCCTCAACCAACATCCCCAAAAAGATTAACTAATCATTCCTTTTATTGTTTTTTGTAGAATCTTGCTGTGTACAAAATGGCTGCTGTGTTTGCCTACATAATAGTCACTGCACTTCAATGTCATTCATTGAAAATAACTTTAAGACATTTCCAAGAGATGTGATATTGCATGAATTAAATGTAGATCTTTCTTTCAGTGGCTCTGGGCCAGTGAAGGAAATATTGTTGATGTCACTGCTCCTGATCATAATCTAGTGTTACTTGCTTAAAAGGTACAAGCCTGATTGAGTGAGGACAAGATAGGACTGAGCAACTGTGTAGGTTCACAGATGAATAATCAATTGGGCAATGTTTCAGGTACCACTCTCAGCAGAATTCATAGAATCATAGAAAGTTTATGGCACAGAAAGAGGCCACTTGGCCCATTGTGTCTGCTCCAGCCGACAAACAAGCCATGGAGTCTAATCCCACCTTCCAACATTTGGTCCATAGGCCTGCAGGTTACGACACTTGAGGTGCATATCCAGACACCTTTCAAATGAGTTGAGGGTTTCTGTCTCTACTATCCTTTCAGGCAGTGAGTTCCAGACCCCACCATCCTTGGGGTTAAAAGAATTTTCCTCATCTCCCCTCTAATCTTTCTACCAATCACTTTAAATCTATGCCCCATAGCCACCCTCTGCTAAGGTAAATAGGCCTTTCACATCCATTCTATCTAGCTCCCTCACAATTTTGTACATTTCAATCAAATCTCCCCTTAGCTTTCTCTGTTCCAAGAAGAACAACTGCAGACTATCCAATCTTTCCTCATAGCAGCACTTTTCCGGTTCTGGCATCATCCTTGTAAATCTCCTCTGTGTCCTATCTAGTGCAATTACATCCTTTCTGTAATGAGGTGACCAGAACTGCACACAGTACTCAAGGTGTGGCCTAACCAATGATTTATACAGTCCCAGCATAACCTCCCTGCTCTTATATTCTATATCTCAACCAATAAAGCAAAGAATTCCATATGCCTTCTTAACCACCTTATTGACCTGTCCTGCTATCTTCAGGGATCTGTGGACATTTACTACAAGGTCCTTCACTTCCTCTACACCTCTCAGTATTCTCCCATTAATCGTGTATTCCTTTGCCTTGTTTGACCTCCCCAGATGCATCACCTCACACATCTCTGGGTTGAATTCCATTTGCAATTCAATATAACCTCAAAAAGTCCTGCTTAGATCTGCTAATATTCAGCAATCCTAGATTAACAAATTGAAATATTGATTTTGACAAAGCACTGACAAAACTGTGTGAGTGCTGGAGCATGAATTAGGGCAAAGGGATTTATAACTTGTCTTTGTATCTGCAGACCAATTTCGTCACGTCTTTTTAGTTTTCAGAAACCAACCAGGGTCAAAATCATTAGGCAACTGTCCTTGGCACCAGTTACACACAGTTGTCATGTCACTCAATTCAGAAAAAAGTATAGCTTTAGAAATTTACACAAAGTATCAGAAAATGTAACTGAAATAGCAAAATGTAGACAACAAGATTTTGCAGTTTAAAAGTAATTAGTTATCAAGCTCTTATAACAAGAATGGGGGAATGAGGACAGTGGGCTGCGTTGGTAGGCACGAGGATCACTGAGAATTATTGTTAAAGGAACCTCCCCTTGTCTCTTTCCCCATTTAACAATACTATCCTGATATGGATAAATACTTGAAGGAGAAACAAAATTGCAGTGATATGATGAAAGAGCTGGGGCGTGGAACTAAGTGGATTGCTCTTCTAAAGAGCCAGCACAGACATGATGGGCTGAATGGCCTCCTTTTGTGCTGTAATATACTATGATTCTATATTTCTGAAAAAAATCAGTCATCTGCAGTGGAGATTGTGGTGTACATCTCCAATGACAGCTCTAGTAAGATCATTTACTGTTTATTGTTAGATACCATATAAAAGCCATGTTATGGGGCAAAACAAATTCACAATTAAATGCTACCACCTGGAATTTTCTTTGACAGAATATCAGTAGAACTGCCAGAGAAAAGCAAAAACAGGTAAAATGGTACTTTACGCCATTTATTTATTTAGAGATACAGCACTGAAACAGGCCCTTCGGCCCACTGAGTCTGTGCCGACCAACAACCACCCATTTATACTAACCCTACAGTAATCCCATATTCCCTACCACCTGCCTACACTAGGGGCAATTTGCAATGGCCAATTTGCCTATCACCTGCAAGTCTTTGGCTGTGGGAGGAAACAGGAGCACCCGGCAAAAACCCACACAGTCACAGGGAGAACTTGCAAACTCCACACAGGCAGTACCCAGAATCGAACCCGGGTCCCTGGAGCTAACCACTGCGCCACTGTGCCACCCGTGAAGTTAGAGTGGGAGAACAGGAGACAATTCTCCCCCTACAGTTTTATCTATCATGGATTCTCATCAAAAAAACTTCCCCATTTTAAACTTTGCCTGGAGCCCTTTCATACAAGCCTATACAACTGAGGACTCCCCCCACCCCCACTTCTGCCCCCACTACCTCTCATGCCCCCATCCTCTGGCCTTTCAAGGAGATAAGAAAACAACTTTGAACGGAAGCACAAACTAACAGGGACTTACTTCCATTTTTGAAGTGTGTTCAGGAGAATTATCTTGATCAGTTATGTTTCTGGCCCAATAAGGAAGGAGGAATTGCTGGATCTGGTTTTGTGGGATTAGGTGGGTCAAGTGGATCAAGTGTCAGTAGGAAAAGATTTAGGGAACAGTGATCATAGAATCATAAGTTTAGGCTATCTCTCGAAAAGGACAAGGAGAAATCTCGAGTAAAAGTACTTAATTGGAAGAGGGCCAATTTCAATGGCGTGAGAAGAGATCTGGCCTTGGTAAATTGGAATCAAAGTTTGGCAGGAAAAACGAATGGAACAATGGGCTGCCTTTAAAGAGGAGATAGTTTGGGTACAGTTGAGGTACATTCCCATGAAGGGGAAAGGCAGCATAAGCAAAGCCAAAGCTCCCTGGATGACAAAAATGATAAAGAGTAAGATGAAGCAGAAAAGGGTGCCTGTGACAGATGTCAGGTTGATAATACAAGTGAGAACCAGGCTGAAGAGAAAATTCAGTGCTGAAGTGAAAAAATAAATAAGAAAGGCAAAGAGAGAACATAACATAAAAGGGAATAAATAGTAAAATGAGGGCTGGGGCTGGTTAGGGACCAAAAACGGGGATCTATGCATGGAGGCAGAGGGCATGTCTGAGGCACTAATTGAGTACTTTGCATCGTCTTCACCAAGAAAGAAGATTTGCCAATGTCATAGTGAAAGAAAAGGCAGTTGAGACACTGGATGGGCTAAAAATTGATAAAGAGGATGTATTAGATAGGCTGGCTGTACTTAATGTTGATAAGTCACCAGAACCGGATGGAATGCATCTGAGGATACTGAGGGAAGTAAATGAAGAAATTGTGGAGGCACTGGCCATTATCTTCCAATCTTCCTTAGATACAGGGGTGGTGCCAGAGGACTGGAGAATTGCAAATATTACACTCTTGTTCAAAAAAGGATGTAAGGATAAGCCCAGCAACTACAGGCCAGTCAGTTTAACCTCAGTGGTGGGAAGGCTTTTAGAAATGATAATCCAGGATACAATTAATAGTCACTTGGACAAGTGTGAATTAATTAAGGAAATCCAGCAAGGACTTGTTCAAGGCAAATCATGTTTAATTAAATTGATTGCGATTTTGATGAGGTAACAGAGAGGGATAATGAGAGTAATGCCTGCATGCTTGGTCCCTCTGAATTTTTATTTTAAACTTACCTCACCAAGGTTGCCTCCATGTTGAGTGGTGGGGCTGACGAGGCATCAGAGCCACCTGCAATGTGATTGGGCCAGCAGTATCGGGAACACCCCCGCCCCCACCATCCTTAATGAGACAGCGAGCTCAGAGGCAGCCAATTAGGAGGCCACCTCCAGCAAAATAGCTTTGCCAGTCTGGCTCCAGGCAAGTGCGGGTTCAGGACCCCCATTTGGTCCCTATGTTGTAAAGGCTGGCTACCCAACCCAAACCCGACAGGATCCAATGACATGTGTCAGGTTCGGGTTGGGTCGCACTTCCGGGTCCGGCATTTGGGCTTGGGTCGGGTCGGACACGCTCTATTACAACCTCAGGTAAATAACTCCACTGTTAATTTAATTTTTTGACTAGAAAGGTGGTTTTGTTACAGTTATTTTAAGCTTGTGTAGATCAGCAACAAAGTGAAAAACGGAAGGTAGGTTAACTGATGGTCGGGTCGGGCACAGGAAAAATTGTAAGGACTCAGGCCAGGTCGGGCTTGGGGTCAGATGTGGTTCTGACGGGCTCAGGTCGGGTTTCGTTTACAGACCAGAGCCGGTCTTTACTATGTTGGGGTTCCAAGCCCGTGGAAATATTCCGTCCTATGGTTCTGTTCTGACTGGACCACTAAAGGGAAACAGCCCAGTGAGACGAAAATAAAATACTGCAAATGCTAGAAACTTGATGCAAACAGAAAATGCTGGAAATACTGAGCAGGTCAGAGAACATCTGTGGAAAAAGAAACATTCAGCTCAATGACCTTTCATCAGAAAGGACTCTTTGTGGTTAGGAGTCTCAAAACTTCTTTTGATGCAGGAAAACAGAGTTCAAACTCTCTCATTTTATCAATCATTCCTCTCCCTCCTAAACGTGCTGGTCTGATTGACTGCATTGGTTAAGATTTATTCCTTGGAGTTTCAATGTCACCAGGAATGTTTGATCCTCTTTCCTCTGGTGGATTCGGTGCTTGTCAGACGTAGCCTGCGTGGTGGATGTCACTTTAAATTGACAGCTGACGGTAAGAGGGCAGGTGCAATGAGGCTCCGCCTCCCCGAGACTGATTGACACCTGACGGTGGGAGGGCAGGTGCAATGAGGCTCCGCCTCCCCGAGACTGATTGACACCTGACGGTGGGAGGGCAGGTGCAATGAGGTTCCGCCTCCCCGAGACTGATTGACAGCTGTCGGTGAGAGGGCAGGTGCAATGAGGCTCCGCCTCCCCGTGCCTGACTGACAGCTGAGGCTGTACTGGGCTTTCAGAACGCGAGCTGGAAGGAACTGGTTCAGCTTCTGAGAACAGGACAAGTAACTTCATATTTTGAACCAGTTTGTCTCAATTCCACCTGCCAGAAAAGTGTCTCATTTTGTTGAGCAATAGACTGTGCGGGAGGCTTCCTTTGCTCGGTAAGCATTTATTTCCCTGTCTTTACTTGTACGCGGGTTGATGACTTGTAAGTAGGTTATTTTTAATTGGTATTTGTTTTCTTATTGCAGCAGGTATTGGAGCTTAATATTTTCAGTGGTTTGATAGCAGTAGTGTCGTTTTTAGCAAGCCTCACTCTTCCGCCACCCCCCGTCCCTAAATCAGCTATACAGGACATTTCTCTTTATCATTTAGTACTGATGGTTTTATGTGGGTGCACGGTGTTGGGGGTGTTATAAAGTATAATTTAAAACAATATATAAATTTTGGATGGATGCAAATTAAATGTAGATTCTGCCATTATTTATAAATTTTTAATCTTGTACTTAGCAAGAGAATTTATAGGAAATTAGTTTATGTTAAGTAAAGCCTAGGGTAGTAGTCAGCTGCCAATTCTGGAAAAAGTTCATCCAGATACATTTGCGCTGAGAGATTGTAAAGTAGCTACGTTTGTCCCTGATCAGAATAATGGGGTTTCAGATTCCTGCCTGTCCGCGGCAACTGTAGGAAAAAAACCCAAGAAAATCCGGTGTTTCACAAGGTTTCTGTGTTTTTTCCTCCCACGTTACAGTGGACAGTAAGTTGGAGAAACCTGACAGTATCATTGTGAAGGAACTCTACCTTCAACTTCATAAGAATCCAGAGCACAGGCAAGGAAAGTCCTTTTATATTCCAATAGCATGGCATCGCAGCTGAATCCGTATATTGTTTATTAGTAAGGTATAAGGTATAATCTTTATTCTACATACAATCTATTCCTACATATGACAATATAATAAATGCCAGACACATTTGCTATCTGTCATATTGTGCTTATGTTGTTTGCTTTCGGCCATCGCGCCTCCTGATTGGCTCAGATGTTGTTTTGTGAAAGAGCAACAAATCACAAATTATCTTAACAGTCAGCGAGTAGCAAGTGGGAATGAAAAGCGCCAATCACGAAGTTCAAAAACTAATCAAAATAGATAGCCAACAAAGCTACCAATTAAAATAATATAAAATAATATTTTCGAAAGTTGTTTTCACTACCATATTAAACTTTCCCACCACTCGCAGTATACCACAGTATACAATGAAACAATCTGAGCTACTTTAAACTACTTATTCTGCTGGCTATCTCAGTAATTATGAATTTATTTTCCCTACACACAAGTATGAACTTTGGACCTTTTTGAGGTAAATTGACAGGAAAACTATTTGCAAGGACCACTTGTTACAGAGTGAGAGCAACACTGACAACTAGATTGGGTATTTATTTGTTCAGTGTTCTAGGGCTTGCTGGCCGCAAACCTGCACTTTCCAATGAATAAGTATTAAGAATGAAAATCTCCGTTTTTAGCCACAGTATGAACTTTTCAACTTTTTCTACAAGAATTGTCCTGAAAAGAATTGCTTCATATTCAGGGGTTGTTTAGCACATGTTACATGTAACATACAGAGCTTTAAACACTGCTGAACCTGATAGATATTAAACTATCTACTTTTAGTAGGTAAACCAAACACACTGCAAAACCAATTGAAAAAAAACTTGCTGTCTTCGGAGCAATCTCTTACAAACTTCTTTCCAAATTATTTCACTGGAGATTTGCATCACTCACCCAGATAGGGCCATGCATCAAATACAGTAAAGTGTGTGCTTTGTGTTCCTTTGTTTGTTATTCAGAATTGGTTGTACAATACCTCAATTTTAAACAACTTTTATTTTTCTAAAACCTAAAGCCCTCAGTTGTTATAGAATTTAACTTACACTCATTTAAATGTTTCTATAAAAAATCACATGGTGTAACTAAAGCTTAAAGTTTAAGTATCATGCCTTTACAATTATATTAATTAACAATCCTTTATTAATGCTTTCTCTAGCAGGTTAGAAACCCCAAAAAATCAATAAATAATTTATGTTGCTGTCATTCCTCCCTGGTTGTTATAGTCCTTAAGAGATTAACACTTGAGCTTAATCCTGTTGTTAATATGGATCCTGCTGACTATATGCCTTAATGTTATGAGGTACTGCTACATTTCTCACAATGCTGAAATTTATCTCATTAACACAAGCAAGTTCACATAGCACTTTGTTCATTGGCACATTTGGAAGTGAGGTCTACATCAGTGAAATGAAGGTTGAAGCATACTAGTTTGAAACATCTCAGTCTTTCTGATTTAAGTTCTGCTAGATCATTAAAAATCAGTTATGAATAACCTTAACCTTTTTCTAAAAAGAATAGTATATTTGAATAACACTTTTTGTTTTAATATTAATAACACAATTAGAGAAAGTAGTTGGAAAGAGTGGGTGATAGTGTAAAATGGATGAAGTTGGATCAGTTACCTATTATACATTTTGCCTGGTTTTGCTTTCAACATATCAGATATTGTCCTCTTTACACTATCATCATAAGTTAAAATTACCCCACTGTATCTGAGAGTACACCGGAACTGGAGTAGGCCATTCAGCCCATCGAGCCTGCTCTGCCATTCAAACATATCATGGCTGATCATCTACCTCTACACCATTTTTCCCCACTATCCCCATATCCCTTGATGTAATTGGTATCCAGATATCTATCGATTTCTGTCTTGGATATGCTCAATGATTGAGCTTCCACAGCCCTCTGAGGTAGAGAATTCCACAGATTCACACCCTCTGAGTAAAGAAATTCCTCCTCATCTCAGTATTAAATGGCCTGCCCCTTATTCTGAGACTGTGTACCCTGGTTCTAGATTCACCAGTCCGAGGAAACATTCTATCCACATCTACCCTGTCACGTCCTGTAAGAATTTTGCAAGTTTCAATGACATCACTTTTCGCCATTCAATTAGATTATGATTGACCATCTACCCACCTTGGATTTGTAACCCTTAATACCCTTGCCTAACAAAAATATATCAAAGTCAGTTTTGAAATTTTCAATGGAACGAGTCTCAACTCTGCCTTTTATGCGGAGAGAGTTCCAGATTTCCACCACTCTTTGTGTATTGAGATGCTTTCTGACATCACCCCTGAATGGGTTAGCTCCAATTTTAAGGTTTTGTCCCCTTGTTCTGGACTTCACTCTCTCTATCTACCCTATCAAATCCTTTAATCATTATAAACACCTCAATTAGATGCTATGTTCAAGGTAGCACAAGGATATTCTATGCAATAATAAAAGCAAAATACTGCGGATGCTGGAAATCTGAAATAAAAACAAGAAATGCTGGAACCACTCAGCAGGTCTGGCAGCATCTGTGGAAAGAGAAGCAGAGTTAACGTTTCGGGTCAGTGACCCTTCTTCGGAACCATTCTATGCAACCTTTCTTCACAATTTAACCCTTTTAGCCCCAGTATCAAAAGCAAAACATTGCAGACACTGGAAGTCTGAAATAAAAACAGAAAGTGCTGGAAATACTCTGCAGGTCAGGCAGCATCTGTGGAGAGAGAAATAGAGTTAGCTTTTCAGATTGATGACCTTTTGTTGATCATTAATTCTGTTTCTCTCTCCACAGAATCTTCCAGATCTGCTGAGTATTTCCAGCATTTTCTGTTATCATCCTGATGAATCTGCTCTGCAGCCCCTCCAAGACCATTATATCCGTCCTGAATGCAGTACCCCGAGATTGCGCCTAACCAGAGCTCTGTACCACTGTAACATAACTTCCACCCCTTTATATTCCAACCCACTTGCGGTAAAGGCCAACATTTAATTAGCCTTTGCAATTTCTTTGTACCTGTTCACCACCATTTAGTGATTTTGGTACTTGGGCCACTGAATCTCTTCACTCATCCACAGTCCCAAGCTTCTTGCCAGCCCTTGAAGTTAAATTAGCATAGTTAAAATTGTCGCATTTTCTGAAACTCTGTCATTGATCATATCTCCATTTTTGTCAAAACAGCCATGACTAACAATTTTCAAGATTATAAACCAAGCTTATAAACAATAAGAAATATAACTATAGAACGAGCGAAAGGACAGCTAATAAGACACTGGGCAGGATTTTGCAGTAGAAATAGTGGTATCCTGAGACACCAGAAGGTTAAATGGGAAATGGGAAACTTGTACTGGTGCACGGGAGGGTGCTGTTCTGAAGTTGAGGCTGTGTATTGTTAGGCAGAGCTTTAATCTTCACATTTCTAGTCCGTACTGTTTCTTTTCAGGTTATGCTTGATGCTGACCTGGCCCTGCAAAAAGAACAGGTGTTTTATTCCCAACACTGACATTCCTTGATGAGCAAAATTTTTTTTTTAAGTACTATTTAAACAATTTGAAACATTGGGATGCTGGGATCCTTTCCGAACCATTGCTTCTTTATAGTTTATAATTAGACTTGCACTTTTAAAGGAAAAATAAATTTACATATTTCGTATTGATTAAATATGCTCCCAAAATTTGTTTAGTTTAGAGATACAGCACTGAAACAGACCCTTCGGCCCACCGAGTCTGTGCCGACCATCAACCACCCATTTATACTAATCCTACACTAATCCCATATTCCTACCACATCCACACCTGTCCCTATATTTCCCTACCACCTACCTATACTAGGGGCAATTTATAATGGCCAATTTACCTATCAACCTGCAAGTCTTTGGCATGTGGGAGGAAACCGGAGCACCCGGAGGAAACCCACGCAGACACAGGGAGAAGTTGCAAACTCCACACAGGCAGTACCCAGAATTGCACCCTGGTCGCTGGAGCTGTGAGGCTGCGGTGCTAACCACTGCGCCACTGTGCCGCCCCTTGTTCTTTGTAATGCCAAATAATTAACTCCGCAGTGTTAAAAATTATAAATCTGATTAAATATTGAACCAAATTTTGCTGTCACAATAACGGTGAGGCTAATGGTACTGGCTATTATTTATGCGCAAGGTGTGGAAATGATTTCGCAACATCAGGCAAGGAGAGATGTGTGTTTAAATGTCGATATCTAAAAGCTGCTGTCCGTGTTTCATCGCTCCACCATTAGGATCCTGAAAATGACATCTCACTGTTTACTTCACCATTGAAATGCATTGAATGGCGTGTGGCATGAATTTGCTGAATTTGTAGTAGATATGAACTAAACTCACCACAGAAAGTTAAGCCTCATAATTTCAATTCTAAGTACACTTTTAATGATCTGATAACTGTTAATTGCTGCCAATCAACCTCTCTGGCACTAATAATTAACCATTACAAATGTGGAGTCTTATTTCTTCATGTTTAAATTGTTGGCGATTTAAAAAATGTAAAATTTGAAAAACTGTTTTTAATTTTCTTTTCTATCTTTTTCCATCTCTGTCGCGCACTTTCTCTTTCTCTTTCTCTCAATCCTTTCTTTCTTTCCCCCTCTTTATTTATCTTTCAATACCTGATTTGAGGTTGAATTCACCCATTCCAATTTACACTTCCTTCTCTTTTCTTGCACTGTTGATTTCTTAAACCTTCAATCTGATAGGTTAAGGAGATACATAGTTTCTTGCCCTGTTCACTGACGTCCAAGATGCCCTGTTTCCCTCACTGTGCTGTTAATCAGTTTGCAAATTCATTAACTTGTCATGCATAAAATTAGAAAACCGAAACGTGCAAGGGCAAGTTTAACTAATGGCAGACCCTGTCAGATGACCTGCTATAGCAATATATGACCCATTACCTTCTGAGGAATAAAGACATCTCACCCTTTTGGGGAAGAGGAAGTACTTTCAATATAAAATATTTTCCCATATACTTTATTAAAATATGACCTTATAAATGGTGTTATGTGTTGCAACATTAACACTAGTCACATGTAGCATAGGGAATCAGGCATCTTCTAACAGTGAGGAGGTAAGGAGTGATGGAGAGAGTGAGAAATTTGAATTTCTCTGACAACTAAGCGAATTGGTGCTTGGATGTGGTTAGATGTTAATGAACTGTTTGAGGGTATGATGTTTCCCTTTAAGGTAATGTGTTATCCTCCTGGTGATGGCCCAGTGGCTAAATGCACCATGTTTTAGTGTAGCAATCAGCCATACAGACTGGAAATCTCCAAGATTTGGTCTAGGGCTTAGACCTATTTTTTTCTTTTAGCCTGGACAGTCCTGTCTTATGAAGATGCTGCTCATTTTATATTTTTAGTGGCAACCAAGCAACAACAGTCTGAGTTTTTGTCAATTTTTTGTGGATTTCTGCAGGGTTTACAGTTAAATACCAAATTTGGACTGAGTGAAAATATTTCAATGGCTGCAAAACTACCATGGCCATATAAAGAAGTTCAGCAGCACCAGTAAGGAGAGGAGCAACCTGTTCCAGCTATAGAAATATAAATAATGCAAGCAGTTAATTAAGAGTGCAGACAATTTCTTGTATTATAATTGAAAACTATATGAAAGTCTCCCAATGTAGATGCAAACTGATACAAAAACAGAACAATAATAAGGAGACTGGGCTACTAAATTTAAATCTTCAGCATCTACACAAAGAGCTGGAAAAAAGAAAAGGTAGGAGTGAGGAAATCTTGTATTGACAGAGAGGAAATGAGATTGTTTCAAAATATATGTACACCATATACCAGTTGAATCGAATGAGCCTGGCAATTTACATAATTTACCTAATTTTTAAAAAGTTTTTTTTTTACATTTTCCTATACCACACTTACAGCCGACCACCAGATTTTGCTCTTAGTCAAGTTTTGGGCTTGATGGTTCAACCTGTACTCCGTGTAGTTAACTGATCTTAATCAGAATTGTAATGAGGTGCCACATTTGGCCTCAGAACTTCTGAATTGGAGAGGTGCAAAAGTCAACCAAAGTTTCGTTTCTGGATCTGTCCCTCAGCAGCTATTGCTGGAAGTGTGGCTATCGGGTGGGACATGAATCGGCTGTGATCTCCATGGGCAGTAGCTCACAACATGTCAGTGTGCAGGCTCATTCATGAAGAATCTCCCATTAGGTAGCAAAGAGCTGTCACAACCCATGGAACCAAATCTAATTATGAGTTACTAATTTCAGAAAATGACGAGTAATAGGGGAGAATTGGAATGAAAAAGACGAAAATAGAATATTGAATACATTTTACCAAGTTCTGCATCATATTGGAAAGATGCAGATGCACTGCTTGCAAATTTTGGACAGTAAATTTGAGGTCATGTGGCCTTAGCTTTCCAATATGTGCAAGGCCTGGCCAGTGGCATTGGTTTTCACAAAATCTTCCCTTATGTGTCAAATATTAACTGAAAAAGGCATTTTATTTTTATTGACTGACTGCCTATTGGTGAAGCAATTTCTTGAACTGTTGATTAAATTCTTCAGGAAGTGTAAGTTGCTGGCATGATGCATTGTATTCTTTCAGTTTTTGCACACTCTAAATCTGGCATAAAAGGAAAGGATATAGAACATGGAAGAACTGAAAGTTTTTAGTATAACCACACTTGTTCATAATGAGCATGTGCTAGGTCGAGATGTTTTGAGGCTGCCTTGCTTCATTTGCTAGTTTCTATATGTTGCAGCTCACAAACTTTCACCAAAACACAAAGTGGTTTGAGTGAAAAATTACTGTTTTAAATTTATTTTTAAGATATCTCTGTGCATCACATGCCAAACTATTTTAGAGGGCAGCAAGATAATCTCCTACACTTTTGCCAATGCCAGTCTATAACCAGCCACTTGAAAATGTATAAGAGAAGGATGGTGAACTTGCCCTCCTGAAAATTTCTTTCCTGCACCTTTGTGGAGAAGCACTTAGTGATCAAAATTCCCTTGTTGCAAATCAATTTGTGTCAAGTTCCAGTGTGCACTACTTTAACAAAGTTGTTCACCCACTATAATGGCACACTAAACAACTTCAGATGGCACCCTACATCTACACATGAACATATGCCTAAGATAGGGAACTCACAAGCAAATTATGAGCATGAACCAGCTGGTAGCACTCTTGCCTCTCAGAAATTTGTGGGTTTAAGTCTCATTCCAGAGAGCTGAGCACATAATCTGCATATTATCTGGTTATAATCACATTGCTGTTTGTGAAACCTTACTGTCTGCAAATTGACTGCCATGTTTCCTACATAACAACAATGACTACACTTCAAAAATACTTATATTGGTTGTAAAGTGTTTGAGACATTTTGAGGTCATGCAAGACACTATATAAATGCAGGTCTTTCTCTCATTCTCTTCTCTTTCCTTCTCTCTCTCTCTTTCTCTCTCTCTTTTTCTTCCTTTCTCTGTCTCTTTCTCTCTCTTTATCTCTCTCTCTCTTTCTCTTTCTCTTTGTGCCTCACTCTTTCTTTCCGTGGCAGCCCCTCCGCTGCTCTGCGACGGGACCCAATTTAGCATATTTAAACAACACATTTGCATGAATTAAAATATAAACCACAATGCTCTTACCTTCAGTTCCCAATTCTCAGCGCGCCTTCACTTTCCCATCTAGGGAAAGCTGGCACCACCGAGGTGTTGAAGGGGTGAACTGTGCATTCTGATGCATAGGGGGAAATGGGGAAGGGGTGTACTCTGCACTCTGATGGGTAGGAAGGGGAGTGGGGAAGGGGTGTATTCTGCACTGATGGGTAGGGGGTGTACTCTGCACTCTGGGTTGGGGGGGGGTGAAGGGGTGAACTCTCGACTCTGATGGGTGGGGGGGGAGGGGTGAACTCGGGGGGGAGGGGTGAACTCTGCACTCTGATGGGTAGGGAGTTAGAAGGGGTGAACTCTTGACTCTGATGGGTGGGGGGGAAGGGGTGAACTCTCGACTCTGATGGGGGTGGGAAGGGGTGAACCCTGCATTATAGTGTACTGTTTTCAGGGCTGGCAGCCTTTTAAAAATGGCGCCAGCACCTGCTGCTTCAACAAGTGATGTGTGAATGATGTTGCCGAGGCTGCTCCCACCACGTGATTGGAGATTGCGGGGGGAGGGGCGGTAGCCACTGTGAGTATGTAAAATGGCCACCCACTGTGTAATTGTGTCAGCGGGTGTCCCGTGGCGGATGGCTGCCGTGTTCCGCTCCCGCTGGAATACAAAATCCAGCCCTGTATGTTCGGCCTAATGTTGCATGAAAACCCTGAAGTTACTTCTAAAAGTCAAAGCAGTCATTCCGACAATTGATTTCCTCCACCTGAACTGACAATTGATCATAGGACTATTTCCTCTTCTCACACTGAACATCAATACTTCGATTACCACATCATATAATCCAAAAATACATAGAATTGTAGATGAAAAGACATTGTGGCAGATTTGACCTCCTTCTGCCTGGCATAAACAGGGCAGTAGTGGACAGAAAATGGCATTGGGTCACTTACTGCCCCATTCACACTTGTGCTCCGGCCACCTTGGACAGAGCTTGTAAAGAATTATCTTGAAGTCTCTATAGCAATACTAACTTTTACCTGTTTTGCCTTTTGAGAGGATGAAAGTGTAATCATTAGACAGGCTTGCTATATTTTATTATTATATAATGCAGCGAAGGGCAATGGTCACCTTGGATAGTGGATCGAATTAAAAATTATTCTAGCAATTACAAGTTCTGAAGAAATACATCACCTTTTTCATATGGGAAAAGAACTCATTAAAAGTAAAGTTATTGCACAGACTTTTGTTTGGCAGAACAGACAGTAAATCTTTTTGTTCATTCCTTGAAAGATGAACACCTGCCTGAGAGAGACCATAGATCTGTCAAGTTAGGGTGTGTGATCTCTGGCCGCAAGGACAGGACAAACAAACCAGTGTTGAATGATGACTGTGCATTTGGTAATGCAATGAAATATGTGAATTGTAATGTACCATTTGTGAAAAAGAGTATAAAGAGTGGGTCCTGGGACAGATATTTTGGAACTCAAAGCTTTGGCCAACCAAGTACACAGAGCTTGGAACTGTAATGTGTTTTGAATTTTCCAGCTAACTCTTGCAAGTTTTTGCCGTAAGTGTTGCTGTTGTCATTATCAATAATAGTTATTATAGTAGGCTTAATCTTTGAACATCAACAATAAATGCTGTGAGTCCTATCATCTTGAACAAAAAGAACACCCATCCTCTAACAGGAGGCTCTTGAGATGAGCGTAGAACCCCGATTGCAATCTTGAGTTAAAAGAGCATGGAGTGTGTTCCCATTTGTACAAACCAGAGGCCTTACCAGTGGTCCTTAAAAGGACAGCTGGAGACCTCTCAAAACTCAGCCCAGGAAATGCCTTATTTTTTTGTCTGGGGCCAGAAGGAGCAGATGTGTTCCTCATGGGCCCACAAAATCTCTGGCCCATTGTTCGCTTGTCCGCAGCCACCCATTGGATCATCTTCCAGAGGGGAATATGATCAGAGCCTGTGATTGGACCCATGCTTCGACAGTCAGCTGGCTCAATACAGGAGTTGGCCAATCTCTTGCAGCTAACGAGCTGCTGCAGGAAGTCCACATGGCACCCACAGCTCACCAATGGCATGTAAGCAAGGCCTGGACCTATAAATGGCACATTTGATGGCTCAACCAGTGTCCATGTTTCTGAATGCTTGATTTCAAAACCAACTTTTGTGTACTGACATCCTTTTACGATGATTGTGCAAATACAGGAAGGTGATGACCCAGATTTTGCTGTAGCAGGGCATCTAATGGAGTCTGTCATAGTTAGACTTGCCATTGCACATTGAGTATTTTTTTAGATTTTTTGCATGACCTGTTGCTGAAATTGCGGGCTGGATTTTATTTTGGCGACGGGGTCCCTGCGATGGGCTGGAAGATGGGGGCGGGGGGGGTGGTGTGGGGAGGGTTGGCGGGGGGAACCCAACACGGCCCTTTATCGAACCCCTGGCCAGACTCAACAGCGGGCAGGGAATTAACTGCCTGCCATCAGGAATGCTATTCTCATTAAGGGACAAAATCCTGCCCCAAGAGCCGCTGGCCAATCAGAGGAGGCCCTGGGATCAAGGTAAGTGAGGTCAGGGTTGCTGGGGCCAGTCAGACAGGCCCGGTTGGGGGGTGTTTGGTGAGGACGGGCAGGGTTTGTGGGGGGTGGTTCTTGCTGTGGGGGTGGACATCGCAGCCAGGAAAGCCCTCTGTAGGCCCTGGATAGCCCCTGGAGGAGAGACACTCACCTCCAAGCTCACTAGGAGGCTGCCAGTGTCTCTGGTGTTTCCCTCTGATGATGGCTAAATGCCAGCAGAGGCAGGAGGCGGCCCTTAAGGGCCATTTAATTGGCATAATTGGTCTCCTAGTTGACTTCTCATCCATCACTGTGCCTGCTGCAATGTTGGGCATGTCACCTCACACCATTTTGTCTGCCCTCTCAGCCTGTCTCCAAAGGCCAGATAAAATCCAGCCTTGTGAGTTAGTAATGGGGCGGGGGGTGGGGGGGGGGGAGGATACAGGGCATCTGATACTTGAGTGAACAGGCATGTAACTGTGTATCTCCTTAAACAATCAGATTGAAATATAAAGCAAAAGAAACATGGGAATGGTGAGAAGGAAGTTTAAGTTAGAGTTGGTGAATTTAATGTCAAATTAGGTACAAAAGATAATAGAGAGGGACTGTTTTAAGAGAGGAAAAAAAATACAGAAAAGGTTTTAAAAAATGTAATTTTTAAAATCTCCAACATGGAGGAATGAGACCCCATGCTTGAAATCGTTAATTTTCAGTGCCGCAGTGGTTGTTTGGTAGTAATTAACACTTATCATGTTGTTAAAAGGGTACTTGCACTTATAATGACCAGACATAACTATCTGTGGTGAGTTTACTTTGTATCTACTGCATAATTACAACAACTTCACGCCAATCGTGGCAAGAAGGCCTGTGGATGGCCTTCCTGTCCTGCCTCCAACTGAGGCCCTTAAGTGGGCAACTAATCATCCCGCCTCTGCTGATATTAGCTCAGCAGCGGGCAGGCCTTTCACCACATGGGGAGCGTGTGAAGCAAACTAGTGCTGGTTGCTTGCCAGCTCCCAGGTTAGTGCCTGATCGAGGGACTGGGCATTGGGAAGGGGGGGGGGGGAGGGTCAGCTGAGAGCCTCCCCCGTGACCCCCACTCTGCAAAACTCCTACCTTCATGACTCACCTTTGGCCTGGGTCCCTTGGCGATCCTAGGCCTCAGGTGGGTGCATTACCAGCAGCAGCCATCACCTCCAAGGTGGCGCTGCTCAGTAAAAGAGCTGCCGACCTCTGGCTGGCAGCTCTCAGTAGGTGGGATTTCTGTCGCTGGGGTCCTTAATCCCTAATTGGCAAGTAACATGGCAGGCCTTCCGTAAAGGAGGTGACACGGGGCTCTTGCCAGCTCTTCAGCCAGTGGCCGTGACCTCTCTTGCTTACGTAGCATCCCTCCCAACATGTTTCAGTGGTGAGGTAGACAGTGAAATGCCATTTTCACTAAACTAACGGTGAAACAGCACAACTTCGTCAGTAGCTTTTGTGTATTGGTATTGAATCACACATCCGCCTCCCACTTGAAGTTGCTGTATCGTTCATGCATAAATAATGACAGGCAGAATCAGCCTCACCTTATTTCAACAGGAAAATCTAGGCTGATATCACACTCACAGGCAGTTTCTTTCCTGGTTGCTGTAAGTTCCCTATATATCAATCAATCGAATTAGTAAATAGTTATACGAGGTACCACACAGAGTTAAATAATATTTTGAAACTGTTCATGTAATAACATGCATCATTGACTCACTTCAGGAATTCCTGTCCTTCCTTCTACGGACCAGCCTTGCCTCCAAGCCTACCTAATTTTATTTTCCCAAATATGTTGTACAACTTTTTTCTTTCCTCCTTTTTCTTCTTAATTTTTTCCTTGCCCCTTCCTTTTCTCCTGACAGCATTGGCTCTTTGCTACGATATTGTTTGATAGGTGCTGGCTGTGTATTGATATCTCATCCAAGTGACCATTCTTCATGTGCAAACAGTGATTATTGGCAGGCTGTTTTCCAGATGGGATATCACAGAAAAATCCACCCATTGTTCTATATGTAACTCTAGTCGGAATTGGTAGATAGTGATCAGAAGTGGAAACCTTTCCCATTTTCTTCTCTCTGAATTAGGGGCATTGATGTTAAATGTAAAGCTGTGGCTGTGGCTTAACAGATCATCAAACTCAGCGTTAGCCAGGATCAAACCAGGGCTCTTCTTTGTATGGCTCAACTATTCATTTTGTCAGCTGAACCATTGGGGAAGCGAGGGCCAATGGGGGCAGGAAGGGTCTCCAAGGGTAGTTTAAATTTATTTTTGTCATTTATTTCTTCTTTCTGTAACTCTCGCTCCTCTACCGGCATCTCTACTCAGCATACTCTTGTCTATCTGTGGCTTTTAATCTGTAGCTAAGTGACATAACCTAAGGTTTCAGTCAATCTTGCTTTTGAATGAGGAGAGATGATCAAGAATAATGTGGGTTGCCTCATACTTCAAGTTTGCTGTCTCTTTCTGTGAATGATCTCTTTTTCTTTGTAGAACCCTCCATACTGATTAAGAAAAGTACTGCTGGCCCTTGTATGTTCTTTATTTTGAGGGAATGTTTTCCCTTACTCTTTGGTCATCCTCAAAATGGGAACCCTCTGTCACAGAGATAAAATTGGGATGGGAGGGCTAGGAATTCCCCAATATAAAAACAGAAAGTGCTGAAAATACTCAGCAGGTCTGGCAGCATCTATAGAGAGAGAAACAGAGTTAACGTTTCAGGTCTGTGACTTTTCAGGAATCCCCTCCCTGCCATCTCCATGGTTGCCCTTAACCCGCACCTATTATAGACACAGGCTCAGGTTTGTCTTTCTGGGGAAATCCCAGAAAACCCAGGGCACTGTAAAGGGGGCTGAGACTTGACAAAGAATATTTTTGTCCTGTTGTCCTGCCCGTACAACCTGGAAATGAACATTCCTCAGGCATTACAAAGAATAATAGCTGGGCCTGTGCATGCATCGTCCACAGCAGAGGTGTGAAACCCAGTTACCAAAAGGAGAAAAGTAAGGCACTTGTCATTTTTAGGTCTCTAGTAGGTATGTTGACATTATAGGCATGCCAGACCACTTTGATCTTTGAAAATTAAAAGCTGGACAGTGTCACGAAAACGTGCTAGGTTGAAGGATGATTTTTTAATTCATCGGCTAGAAACCCTAATATTCAACTGCTGGAGACGAACCACTCAAACCTTGCAAGCTTCAAACTCTGTGCTTACTTACTTAAGCATGACGGGGGAGCTATTGTGGGGAAGGAACCTTCTGAAAAAAATAGACAGAAACCTCCTTCAGCTACACAATTTAGAGAGCCTTCTGGAAAGAACAGGCAGAGATCCCCCTCAAAGGAATTCAGGCACATTGCTGTCTCCTGGAGAACCACTGAATCACTGTCCACCTCTTCACCTGGAAGCCTGAGGACCACTAAATTCAGCCTGAAGTTAGTCGAGTTACCAGCCTCCAAAGACTGTACCCCTTTTATTTCTCTAGACCCTAATTCAACCAATCTATCCTTCCCCACTCTGTAACCTATTTGTGTGTGTGTGTGTGAGAGAGAGAGAAAGTTGGAGCTTATTTTTATTATTTTAACTTAGATCAGATTATGTACAATAAAGTTAACCTCTTTCTTTGTTAAACTCGAGCAAACCTGTTTGATTGGCTCTTTTTATGATTACAGTACGTAAACAAGTTAAATACTCACTGAATTGGTAAGCATATCCACTGAAAAAAAATCTCGTGATCAAACAACAAGGGAAAAAAGAGGGGTGTCCTCGGACCCTTCCTCACCTCATCGTAACAACAGATACATATTTGGTCATTCATATTTGATTACAGCTATCCAGAGGAAATGTTTCCAAAAAGGACTGTTTTAATCTTGGGCATAGAGGAGATGTTGTTGTGGCGTTTCTGCCAGGTCAACCTTATTGTTATATCAAACTAGATATTGAGCAGTAAAGGTGCTCTCTCATTTATAGGAGATGATAGAAGGAATGACTAGTAATGTGCAGCCGAACAGAATATTTTGCTGAAACTCAAAATTTGGAACACCTTTACATAGGACAGCAGCTGGGTATGTCTTCAGAAGTTCCTTTTGAGGAAAATGTAAAGGCTTTAAAGATTGCATCCTAGCAGTTTATTTGTTGTATATAGTGGCCCGAACATCTGTGATCCCACTTTACTGTTGTAACAGTTTCAGTATGGGAATCACAAGCTGCATAAGGAAGGAGAATCTGACCCCACCAGAGTTTCCACCACTTTGAATTTCACATGATAAATTGTCTGGTAAACAACAGTTCAGATTATCTGCAGCAGAATAGAAAGTAAACATCATAATTACTTTGCTACAATGGTAAATTATAAATGAGGTCTGTCATCATCGAACATTAATCAGTGTACATTTTCAGATAAACAATCTTTGCACACATGTTTTTCTTCAGATAACTCTCATTTCTAAAAGCTATAGTTTAGAGATACAGCACTGAAACAGGCCCTTTGACCCACCGAGTCTGTGCCGACCATCAACCACCCATTTATACTAATCCTACACTAATCCCATATTCCTACCAAACATCCCCACCTGTCCCTATATTTCCCTACCACCTACCTATACTAGTGGCAATTTATAACCGGAGCACCCGGAGAAAACCCACGCAGACACAGGGAGAACTTGCAAACTCCACGCAGGCAGTACCCAGAATTGAACCCGGGTCGCTGGAGCTGTGAGGCTGCGGTGCTAACCACTGCGCCACTGTGCCACCCTACTGCGCCCTGCAAAACAGAATACAAATTAGTTATAGTTTACACATTGCTAACTGTATTGATATGTGTAACATGTACAAGCTACATAAGTATCAAACCGCAAATGCAGTTATATGAATAGAATGCATTATTATTTCTATTAATGTCAACTGTGGCTTGGTGATAGAACTTTCACCTCTGTGTCAGAAAGTTATAGGTTCAAATCCCACTCCAGAGACCTGAGCACAAAAATCCAAGCTGGCACTCCTCCGGAGCAGTACTGAGGGATGCTGTACTGCAGGAGGCGCCATCATTAAACCAAGGGCGTGTCCATCCTCTCGGGTGGATGTAGAAGATCCCACAGCACTATTTTGATAATGCAAAGTGTCTGGAAGTACTTTGGAGTGTTTTTGGAGATGTTGTAGTGAGTTCCTAGATTTGGTAAGGAGTGTTGCTGCATCCTCACAGGGAGGAGAGAGGATTTGGTGACCTGTCCACACAAAGACTGCAGCATGTATGGGGGCTGCAATTGGAGTGCCTCTGGGTCTGCACCACGACAGGGAAATGGAACAGAAACTGCAGCGAGGGCAAACTCTGTATGATGCCCACTGCCAAGTTGAGGCCAAACTCCTTCGTGCTCCTTGACAGTGACAGGAGGCTGTTTGGCAGGCCAACAAATGCACCCAGCATCTCGGTGTGCATGTGTCCTCCTGTATGTCACTCTATTGAGGTCCTCATCTGAGTGCCCTGCTGCAGAATCCGTCTGTGACGTCGCTGCCGAGGAACTGGCACATGGACCAACCTTTGCTCCTGACGTGGCTGCAGCCTATTTGAGTCTGGTTACCACATGTTGATCCCAACTCTATACCATCCTCTAAGGTCAGTTTCTCAGCTGGTGGATGCAGATGTCAAATCAAGTGTCATCAGTGCTGAGCTGTTGTTCTCTTTCCTCCTCTTGAGGCTGCTGTGACTGATCAGGCCGTAATTCTTGGATGCCTGAAAGCAGGAACTCCGAAGGGGAAAGTTGGGGTGGGGGAAAGGGGTGGGGTGAAAAGCAAGAGGTACATCATCATACCACTTGCAGTGTGCTCATCATGCTAAATAGCAGGATGCTGGTGAGCTGGTAGTTAAGAAGGGGCATAAGGCACGAACATACCGTCATCCTCAATGTTCTCAATGATGTTAGATGCCATGGGCAGTCAGTCCCATGATACTGAGAACCATCTCCTTGCTCGAGAGATACAGGAGTCCTTGTCTGCTGCTGGTTCGGCTCTGCTCCCTTCTATTGTGTGCCATCTTGTCCTTTGAGAGGCAAGAACACAAGTGATTATATTGCAATGTGTTTGGGTGATGTGCCTGCCTCTGTTGGAATAGCTCCTGAATAACTGGAAGTATGTGGAGGTAGTGAGAGGAGGATGTGAGGCTGGCATCATTGGTAGGTTTGTGAGGGTGAGATGGAGTACCTGGATGTTAGGTGTGAGTCCTGAGTGCCGGGGGCTGCTGATGGCTCCGTGAGGTATGGTGCATTGAGTAGCTGAGGGGCTGGTGGAGCGGTGAGTAGAGATGCCATCTGAAGATGTATTCATTGACTTTGACCACTCGTGGGAGGCTTCTTGTGGCATTGTTGCCATGTCCTCTGGCAAAATACTGAGAATTGACCTCCCTAGCCACTTGCTCTAAATCCCTTCTCGGGTTGTTCTTGAGGGCCTCCTGGCTCCTGTGGAACATTGGTGTCTCTCCTCCTGTTCACCTCCACCAAAAAGGCCTCCAGTGCCACATCCGTGACCCTGGTACCCTTTGTTTGTTCTGGTGTTCCATTTCCCTTGTCTGCAGTTGTGGCAATAGTATTCAGAAGCAGTCTCCTGTAATTCTGTGCAGCTTGCCTTTGAGAGGGACAGACTGCTTTTAAGAACAGAAGGCTGGCTGATCAATATGCTATTAGCACACATTGCTTGACTCCCTGCTGAGCGCAGAGGCAGCGAGCAGCACGGCAGATGCTTGACCCTATGCTATAATCATGTAGATGAGGTGGCAGAACAAAATTTATGTACTGCCTACCTCCATCGGAACCAGCATGGGAGGTCACAAGTTGCGACTCCTGAACCCAAAAAATGCGCATATCAATTTTTAGCCCATGGTCTTCAGGTGAAGCAGGGTTACTAGGGATAATTGGACTAAGGTACACAAATATAATTCATGGGTGCATAGAAATCTATAATAGAAAAATATGGCAAGAAGTTCATGCAGTGCTAAGAATTTTAATATCTTAGTTAATCTCTAGGGGAAGGTCGCACGATCCGTGGATAACTAAGGAAGTTAAAGATAGTATCAAATTGAAAGAAAAAGCATACAATTCAGTGAACAGTAGTGGCAGGTCAGAAGATTGGACAGAATATAAAAAACAGCAAAGAATGAGTAAAAGAAAAATGAGAGAGAAATTAGAGTACAAGAGAAAGCTAGCTAGAAATATAAAAATGGACAATAACTGTTTCTACAGGTATTTAAAAAGGAAAAGAGGATCGATTAGCTACCAGAAACAAAGAATAGGCATAAATGGGTGATTTTCAGGTTGGCAAGCTGTATCTAATGGAGTGCCATAAGGATCAGTGCTGTGGTCTCAGCTATTTACAATTTATATCAAAGTAAGTGATGGTCCTCTAGAGAGTGCATCTGGCAAGTTAATCATGGAAAATAAGGAAATGGTGGAGGAATTGAACAGAATTTTTGCCTCTGTCTTCACTGTAGTGGATACAAATAACATCCCAGAAATAATTGTGAATCAAGAGTTGAAATGGAGGAAGGAACTTAAAACAATTACCATCACCAGGGAGAGGGTACTGAGAAAATGCTTAGAAGTAAAAGCTGGCAAGTCCCCAAGTCCTGATGGACTTCATCCTAGGGTCTTAAAAGAAGTGGCTGCTAGATATTAGATGCATTGGTTTTAATCTTCCAAAATTCTCTAGATTCTGGAAAGGTTCCATCAGATTGGAAAATAGCAAATGTAACTCCGCTATTCAAGAAAGGAGGAAGACAGAAAGCAGGGAACTACAGGCCAGTTAGCTTAACATCTGAATATGTTATTAAGGAGGTTATAGCAGGTCATTTAGAAAATCTCAATGTAATCAGGCAGAGTCAACATGGTTTTGTGAAAGGGAAATCGTGTTTGACAAATTTATTAGAGGTCTTTGAGGACGTAACAAGCAGGGTGGATAAAGGGGAACCAGCAGATGTAGTGTATTTGGATTTCCAAAAGGCATTTGACAAGGTGCCACATCAAAGGTTAGAAAAAAAATAAAAGCCCATGGTATAGGGAGTAACATTTTAGCATGGATAGAGGATCGATTAGCTACCGGAAACAAAGAGTAGGCATGATTGGGTGATTTTCAGGTTGGCAAGCTGTATCTAATGGAGTGCCACAGGGATCAGTGCTGTGGTCTCAACTATTTACAATTTATATCAATGACTTGGATGAAGGGACAAAATGCATGGTTGCTAAATTTGCTGATGACACCGAGATAGGTAGGAGAGTAAGTTGTGAAGAGGACATAAGGAGTCTGCAAAGGGAAATAGATAGGTTATGTGAGTGGGCAAACATTAGGCAGATGGAGTATAATGTGGGAAACTGTGAACTTGTTCATTTTGACTCAAAAAATAGAAGAGCAACATATTATTTAAATGGAGAGAGATTGCAGAACTCTGAGATGCAGAGGGATCTAGGTGACCTAGTACACGAAACACAAAAAGTTAATATGCAGGTACAGCAAATGATTAAGAAGGCAAATGTGTTTCTTGTCAGGGGAATAGAATATAAAAGTAGAGATGTTTTGCTACATTTGTACAGGGCATTGGTGAGACCACATCTAGAGTATTGTGTACAGTTTTGGTCTCCTTAATTAAGAAAGATATAATTGCATTGGAAGCAGTTCAGAGAAGGTTCACTTGACTAATTCCTGGGATAAAAGGGTTATTTTATGAGGAAAGGTTGGACAGGTTGTGTCTGTATTCATTGGGGTTTAGAAGGATGAGAGGTGATCTTATTGAAACATCTAAGATCCTGAGGGAACTTGACTGGCTGGATATTGAAAGGATATTTCCCCTTATGGGAGAAGCTAAAACTAGGGGGCACAGTTTTAAAATAAGGGGTCTCCCATTTAAGACAGATGAGGAGAATTTTTTTTTCTCAGAGGCTCGTGAGTCTGTGGAACTCTCCAGAGAGCAGTGGAGGCAGGGACATTGAATGTTTTAAAGGCAGAGGTAGACAGATTCTTGACAAATAAGGGAGTCAAAGGGTATCGGGGGTAGGCAGGAAAGCGGGGTTGCATCCACAAACAGATCAGCCATGATCTTATAGAATACCGGAGCAGGCTTGACGGGCTGAATAGCCTACTGCTGCTCCTAGTTCGTATGTTCTCTTGTGAATTGCACATGGTGGGTTGAATTTTAATGCGGCCATCGAGGGCGGGTATAGTGGTGTGGGGAAACGGAGAATCGCATCGTAACCATCTGGCGTTGTGACATCGGTTCCAGATTTTGTCAGTGGCGGGAAAGCATAATGGTGGCATTGCTGCCACAACACGACCTGAACCTATTTTAAATTGCTGAAATGCATGTATTTAAATTTAATTAATTCAGATTTAATGATCGGGGCACAATTCTGTCAATGGTGGGCGGTGGTCATGTGCCTACACTAGCGGCACCGAGTTGAGAGGCCACATTGCCGCAACAGGTAGGCAGCCTTGAGCATTGCTGCATTGAGGAAGAGGGGGATTGGAGGCCATTGTGAGTCTGTGTTGCTGCAAGGGGGTCTGGGGTTCCGGGGCTCTGAAAGGGGGTCTGTGGTCCTGGGGGTTCTGCAAGGAGGTTTGGGGTCGCAGGGACTCAGCAAGGGGTCTGGTGTCTCGGATGCTCTGCAAGAGGGTTAAGTGTGGGTTTGGGGGTGTGCTATATTGGGCTGACAAGCTGATGTGTGATGGGTTTGGTCCCTCACACTAAGGAGGATGGGCCATCATCAAGGTTTGGCTCTGAGGTCCATCAGCGACTCTGCAGAGAGAATTGTCAGGTCCTCAGTGCCAAGGCAGGGTCGTTTCTGCATCGACTGCGTTCTGCAGGCCCACAGTTAACCTGGCAAGGGTCTCATACGCCCTGTATTTCTGGACCCCCTTGGGGTGATGCAGCACCTCCGACGCAGAGAGGGCCAAGAGGAGGCGGTGGCATAATGGTATTGTCACTGGACTAGTAACCCAGAGACCCAGGGTATTGCTCTGGGGACATGGGTTCAAATCCCACCACAGCAGAAGGTGGAATTTGAATTCAATTAATAAATCTGGAATTAAAAACCTAGTCTAATGATGGCCATGAAACCATTGTCGATTGTTGTAAAAATCCATCTGGTTCACTAATGTCCTTAGGGAAGGAAATCTGCTGTCCTTACCTGGTCTGGCCTACATGTGACTCCAGACCCACAGTAATGTGGTTGACTCTTACATGCCCCCTGAAATGGCCCAGCAAGCCACTCAGTTGTATCAAACCACTACGAAGTCAATAAAAAGGAATGAAACCTGACGGACCACCCGGCATCGACCTAGGCACCGGAAACGACAACGGCAAACCCAGCCCTGTCGACCCTGCAAAGTCCTCCTTACTAACATCTGGGGGCTTGTGCCAAAGTTGGGAGAGCTGTCCCACAGAGTAGTCAAGCAACAACCTGACATAGTCATACTCACAAAATCATACCTGACAGACAATGTCCCAGACTCTGCCATCACCATACCCGGGTATGTCCTGTCCCACCGGCAGGACAGACCCAGCAGAGGTGACGGCACAGTGGTATACAGTAGGGAGGGAGTTGCCCTGGCAGTCCTCAACATTGACTCTGGACCCCATGAAGTCTCATGGCATCAGGTCAAACATGGACAAGGAAACCTCCTGCTGATTACCACCTACTGCCCTCCCTCAGCTGATGAGTCAGTACTCCTCCATGTTGAACAGCACTTGGAGGAAGCACTGAGGGTGGCAAGGGTACAGAATGTACTCTGGGTGGGGGACTTCAATGTCCATCACCAAGAGTGGCTTAGTAGCACCACTACTGACCGAGTTGGCCGAGTCCTAAAGGACATATCTGCTAGACTGGGTATGCGGTAGGTGGTGAGGGAACCAACAAGAGGGGAAAACATACTTGACCTCATCCTCTCCAGTCTGCCTGCCGCAGATGCGTCTGTCCATGACAGTATCGGTAGGAGCGATCACCGCACAGTTGTTGTGGAGATGCAGTCAAATGTCAGATCGCCACTGTCAGTGAAGGCTATGGTTCTCCAGGCAGGGCTACGCCAACTTATGAGCCTTGCTGCGGGACGAGTTGTGACCTCTGGGATTTGGGGGTCACCCTATGCCAGTGGTCCTGAAAATCACCGTTGCATTAAACTTCTACACATCTGGATCTTTCCAGGGTTCCACCAGGGACATGTGTGGGCTCCCCAAGCAGCAGCCCACCACTGCATCAAGGAGGTGACTTATGCCCTGTTCAAGAGGGCTGGCGACTATGTGCGCTACCGGACTGACCCAGACAGTCAGGCCGAGAACCCCAGGTGTAAGGTGTGATTGATTTCACCATCAAGGCTCCCACTGATCAGCCAGCCGCCTTCATCAACAGGAATGGCTTCCATTCCATCAATGTTCAACTGGTCTGTGACCACCAAAAGCAGGTTCTTGCCCGCTTCCTGGGAAGCAACCACATCTATACAGTTCAACAGTACCAGGTGCTGAAGCTTTTGATGATCCTCCGTTCGCCTTCGAGGGTAGATTCTCAGTGACAAGGGTCACCCATTGAAGCTATGGCTTCTGACGCCTATGAGGAACCCTCGCAATGCAGCAGCGGAGAAGAGCTACAACACTTGCCACAGCTGTACCCGAGCGACCATCCTACTGGCCATTCAGTTGCTGAAGATGAGATTCTGCTGCCTCGAGTGATCTGGTGAAGCCATGCAGTATGGCCTGGCAAGGATATCACATATTGTGGTGGTCTGCAGTCCAGTGCTGCAAAAGGAGAGGCTTTACATGAGGATGACATGCCGGAGTGACACATCCACCGATGAGGAGGACGCATAGTAGGGAGAGGGGCCAGCAGAAATGGATGATGAAGACCCTGCGCAGGAGGCCAGACAGGTTGAGCGACGTGTGAAAGAGGCCAGAGACAACCTCATAATGACTTGTTTACTACCACCCTGATCTCCATTCACAGAGAGTCAATTAAAGGCTCACCTTAATGCCTGTCTTGCGAGCGGCTGCAATGTGCATCAGTGACCATGGAAGACCATATGTTAATGAGGGCTCTTATCATATTGGCATATTAATGAAGGCTGTTTTCACATTGACATTTCTCTAAGGGGAAAGTTAGCAGTTGATAATTAAGGCATAATGGCACATGGCTTTTCAGACAATGATGGCTAATGATTTGGACAAAGGAAATTTTAATTAATTACTACAAAGCAAATTTAATACACATCATGAGATCCAAAGTGTGGCTAGGTATTCTTCTTAATACATTTGCGGGTGCTCCTACACAGTGTGATGGCAGCTGGGCTGGAGGCAGGCTGCTGATCAGGCTGCCCCTCGGCCTGTGATGACTTTAGCAGGTGCCCTCTGGCTGCCTGAGGCCTGGAAGGCCCTGGCTGCTGTGGGGGGGGGGGGGGGGGGGGGGGGGGGTGTCCTGGACTGGTGCAGGACTCTCCTCAGGCATCACAGTTGCTGGAGTTGGACTCACTGGCAGAGGGACAAAGGAACCAGTTTCAACAATCGGAATGCTCTGAGAGGAGCCCCCACATGTGGATGGCAGCCCCTCCTCCTCCCTTTGAAGGCTCTCTTGAGCCTCCCTGCTCACCTGAGAAGGATGAGGAGTGGAAGAAGTGTGCAGGCTCCTGTTCCTTCTGTTGCCTTATCATTGTTGCATTGAGCTCATGGCCAGGACGACGGTGTGCAGGTCTGCACGTATCTTTGGGATCTGGCTCTCCATGAGGGTCGTCAACCTCTCGATGGAGGAAACCATGTGCCCATATGCCTCAGGCACGACAGCAGTCATGGCATGAATGGACTCCCCCATTGTCCGTCCATGGCTGAGCATGATCTCTGGCATCTTGCCAGATGTTGCCTTACCTATCTCAGCAATTCCAGCATGCCCTGTGCTGTCGACACCAGAGGTTCGTCATCATTCTGGTGCTTAGCATGGGCTTGGCCACCCACAGACTTCAGACTGTCGGAGGCCTAGGTTGTCCCAGCCTCAGCCAGCTGCATGGGCACATGTGCAGTGCTCCCACCCACTTATGACCCTGATTCAAATGCCAAGCAGGTACCCACCAAGGTGAAAGTATCTGTGCTGGTGGAAGGTACAGGAGAGTCATGGAACGGTGCATCCTCTGAGTGATCCTCCTCTTCACAGGTGGACGACAGTCTCCCTGTGTCTGTGGACCCCTGCAAACGGCAACCTGCATGAGAGAAGACAAACATGTGTGGGTTAGGCTATGCAGGTCTTCTGATGCCAACCATACATGATATTGGTTTCCAACATTAATGCGCATGCTGCCAGGAGCCAATTCTCACTCTATTATGCAGGGACTCCAGTCTCCTTGGCCAATTTAGCACAGCTGCCGTGGGTGCCCACCAGCTCCAGTGCCTTTTACTTGGCGCAGTTCAGTGGATGCAGATCTGGGAGTCCTCCGCCAGGCTGGGCCGTCTTCCTCCTATTATGGGCCCTCTTGTCCTGCAAGAGGAAGGATGGAGATAGTTAAGAATGGCAGACAGATCAGCATGACAGTTCTGCTAATGTCAGCCCCTCGTCCCCTACTGTGGGATCTGATGTATCTCATGCTGACACAGACTGTCAGGGGAGTTAAGGGGGGTAAGCTATGAAGAAAGATGGCCTGTCGCTGAGATGCAGCCATGCATCTGTCAGGATGAGATGAAACCCCAGCCCCTCAGCTATCGCTTTTGCAGTGCTACCCACCCCATGTTGCGCACCCTCCCGTGCAGTCACATGCAATCCTCAAAAGGCGAGTGCTATGGATACAGGCCGGTCAAGCAAAGTTTTAAGTTGCTGCAAATGACTTTAAGGCAGGAGTGAATGTAGGACTGACAGGCCTTTGAATATAGTGCCAGCATCAGCTCCAGAGTCCATTTGACGCCGTAATTATCAGCTTGCCTCCTGCCCCCGCTGCACGATTGAGGGAGACCCCACACCTCCTCTATGCAAAATGGCCGGTGATGGGTTGGCTGCCCATGTGATGGACGGGAATGGTGCCTTTTTGTGGGACCTGCGGCGGGTTCATTAAATTCAGCCTGGTAAGTTTGAGAGTATGGTCTCCATGTTATCTGACTTTGCTGACTTCATGTTATTGTTTCTGTCTCCATCTCCTCTGGTTCTTTGTTCCTTTTTCTTCTTTTGCGCTTCTTTCTCCATACTACTACTTCTGCATCTTTTTAAAAAAAATTATTTTTGGATGTGAAGTAGTGGTTGACATGATGGGAAAATAAAACACCAATGGCTGAAGGCTGTGAGTTCCAGGGAAAATGTAACTTTCAGCTGCTCCTTTCCCATCCCTTTCCTCAATCATTCATGCCTCATCTAAAAACCCCTCATTTCCATTGTGTCCCCTACCCCTTCCCACTACACATACTTTTTTCTTTATGGCTATGTGCTTCTCTGACAGACAGATAACCCTGTTCCGGGCGCTTGTGTCCTTTGAGTCGATATGGCCAGCTATTGCTGGGGAAGGGTAGGGAGGAGGAAACGGGGTGCTGCCTTTGTCGCTAAAAGATTTATGGTAATGAGGTCAGGTGGGTGAAGTCGCTCAGGACCCGGTTTATTTCTCCATTTTTCTCATGCCATCTGCCATCACTGGTGTGGTTAATTCGAGTCACTGGCTTTCACCACTGTGTTGGGGTTTGGTGCTAAACTAGTCATTGTGTTATGGGGGTCGTTGGATTTTTTTATAATGGGGGGCCTTCAGAAACAGAAAGGTCGGGAACTGCTGGGCTGAATAACTGATTCTGCATTTCAAATTATTTTGTTTTGAAGTACTTTTGAGAATTTCTCACCAAGATCTGACTAGGAGCTATATATATATATATATAATATTCTCGTCTGTAGGTGGAGGTCCATTAGTATTCCCTTTCTCTTTATATGCAGTCTCTTTTATTAATTCAAAGGTTTTTTTGCAAAAGAAAATTTATTATCTATTAGTACAATGAAGTAATTTTAATAAAACAGCTAGAATAGCAGGGTCATTTGAGAACTCGAGTGGGGGGTGGGGTGGGGGTTGATGTGGTGCTTGTCCATGCCCTTTTGCAATTCGCCCCAGGCCAAGGTAAGGGTCCCATGCTCAGGGTTACTAACCATGGGTGATGGCGGAAGAATTAGACTCCTCAAGGGACAATGACTTTCAGGTGGAGAATTCTTTGGGAAGAGGACTTGTGCTTCATTTAAAGCATGCATCAGGATGGCAATAGGAAACCACCTCATGTACTTTTTCTCTAGTCATATTGCTCATTTCTCATGGAGGTTAAAAAATGGGAGGCTCTTATGAGTATTGAAGAGGAAAGTGCAGGACTGTGAGGCATTGGGAAATGAGCAGAGGACCTGTCCTTAGGCAGATCACTACAACAAGAAAACAGCACAGGAGTTGTAGGATTTTATTCCGTTGTAATGCATAATTATAATTAAGTAATTTTGATATGACAAGTAGACCATAATGCTAAAACTAAATATATCAGAGAACTCGGAAATATCTACTTTTCTTGGCTTGGATCCCTCCAGACTGATGTCAGATTGACCCTTAAATGCAAGGCTACTCAAAGGAGCACCTCTTTATATAACTAACAAAGGCAGGATATTGTGGTTGGATAGATTAGAGCACTTCAATGCTAGTGCTGTGGAATTGCTTCAGTGATTGAAGGAGAGAAGTTTAGCTTGAATTCCTCTTCATTTTATATTTACAAATATTTATAATTCTGGCATTTCATACTTCTCGAAAGCAATAACGATTGCTGAAGTCAATCCTTATGCCTATTGGCAAGCTTGCATAAACAAATAACTAAGTCTAAAT
The DNA here is from genome assembly GCF_036365525.1 of Heterodontus francisci. NCBI lineage: Eukaryota > Metazoa > Chordata > Chondrichthyes > Heterodontiformes > Heterodontidae > Heterodontus > Heterodontus francisci. The sequence goes on from NC_090372.1 coordinate 78,329,569, forward strand.
TAGTGCCACTGGACTATATACAAATAAACAGCACACAGTGATGTACAACTCAGAAAATCAAATTTGGACTCATAACCAGATCAATAGACAGGTGAGTAAATTTTAGGGTCCACTTTTGCTCATTGCACTACGCTGCATTCACGGGTGTTTTTTTGGTGTAGGATTTGTATAAACTTATCAACAAGTGCTAAATGTATACAAACCTTTAAAAGTGGGAGGATCAGTTTATTAAAAAAATTGGGATTCTAGGTTTTATAAGTGGAGTGTTAAGGAAAAAAAAGAAGTAATGTTAAAATTATATAAATCATTGGTGAGGTCACAGTTGGAAAATTGTGCCCAGTTTTGGGTGGATTACTTCAGAAAGGATGCCAAGGTGGTGAAAAAGAGTTATTAAAATGATACCAAGATAGCTTTTAAAAGTGGAAAAAGAGAAATGGGGAATGGGACTAAGTGGATTGCTCTTTCAGAAAGTTAGAAGAGGTGCGAAGGACTGAAAGGTCTCCTTTTGTGCTGTAAAGTTCCAGGATTGCTTGTCTGTACTGTACAATGCTTCCGTTTCTGCTATTTTGGTGCAACAACCTTCAGGAGTTTGTGTGTGATTTTCGCTGTTCCCCCTTTACTTTACAAACTGTGATTTGTATCATACTGATCTTGCTGTCCAGGTTTGACTGGACTTTAATTTGGAACCTTAATGCCATAGTACACTATATTTTGAGTACCATGACTTTTTGTGCTTAGGTAGAAAAAGCACCACCAATGCAAGAAACTTGAAATAAAAATCGAAAACATTGGAAACATGCACACATATACAACCTGAACCATCCTCAGAGCAGCAGATGAGAAAATACTGGAGATGTTTCTCAACTGCTGCTGAAACTCTCATCCATGGATTTGTCATCTCTAGACTTGACTGTTCCAATGCTCTCCTGGCCAGCCTCTCAACTTGCACCTTCTGTAAATTTGAGCTCATCCAAACTCTTATCACCCATAACCTAACTCACACCAAGACCTATTCACCCATCACCCCTCTGCTTGCTGACCTCTATTAGCTCCTGGACTGGCAGCTCCTCACTTATAAAATTCTGACCCTAGTTTTCAAATCCCTCCATAGCTTTGTTCTTCCCTATCTCTAACCTCTTCCAGCCCTACAATCCTCCGAGATCTTTGCACTTTTCCAATTCTGGCCTCTTACGTGTCCCCGTTTTTCATTGCTGCGCCATTGGCAGCTGTGCCTCCAGCTGCCGAGGCTTCAAGCTCTGGAGTTCCCTCTTTAAACTTTTCCACCTCTCTACCTTTCTGTCTTACTTTAAAATTCTCCTTTAAACCTACCTCTTTTACCAAGCTTTTGGTCACCTCCTAATAACCCATTATGTGGCTCAGTGTCAAATTCTGTTTGATAACGCTCCAATGAACTGCCTTGGGACATTTATTACATTAAAGATGCTATATAAGTGAAAATTGTTGTTGTTGAAATATACATTATGTTGATTGGCATCTGAAAGAGAAAGAGATAGGTTAATATCTTGAGTGTGACACTTTGAGCTGAATTTTATTAGCGCACCGCACATCACGGCGGCGCGCTTTGAAGTCGGCGGCCTTCAGAAATGGAAGCACTGCCGCTGAGCCCCCACGATATTTCACGCAGGGGCTCATTTAAATGGAGGGGGCGGAGCAGCCGCCCCTGATGACATAGAAGGGGCAGCCGCTCCGACCCAGCAATATCATCCGAAGCCAGTGCCATTTTTAAAGGGCTTTAAATGCTTAGCAAAAATTTTTGAATTTTTAAAGAGAAACTATTGTTAATTTTTAAAATAATAATCAAAAGCTGGAGGCCCTTTCCCAAAGCCCCCCCCCCACCCCCAACCCCACCACTAATGCTTGTTTTATTGGCCGCACTGAGGCCTCGCCACTGCCGCTAAAATGTGGCGGGCCCTTCTTGGTGTCGGGGGTCCTGGCGGGCCGCTCCTGCAAGTATTTGACAGGCCCCCCACCCCCCGCCACGATCCCTGACGTCGAGGGGTTGGTAAAATTCAGCCCTTTATCAGAACCTTTCTTACGCTTTGTATTTTCTGAGTAATGGAAAAGTTTTGCATGTTGTTAAAAGTCCAAGGGACAAAACATGTCAAACAGGGCATTGCCAAACCTAGTGTTTAGCATTTTGCTATATGATCCACCTTATCGTGTGGCTAGGTGTGGAACAACTCCAAATACTTCAAAAAAAAATTGGAGGTTTACTGCCAGGTCACATGGATTATATGCCAAGAAATATTGTATAACACAGTACTCAGAAATGCAGGAAGTACTCTTGACAGAAAAGGCATAACTATGCAGGAATCTGTGGGATGAAGTTATCTCGTTGTTAGCAGCAAAAAAGGTTGACATGCACACTAAGAAACAAAGTTTGTTTCAGCCTCTTGTGATCATTCATTGTTTGCCACTCGAATAGATTCCTGTGAAAACAGTTATTTTCTTGTTTCAGTCTATCTCCATCATCTGTCACTTTCTTGTAAACAATTTTTGTTCCGATTAGATCAGAATTGAATGCAATTTTGCCACTGAGTGAACATGCATGTCAAATAATATCTAAGCTAAGCCACGTAAGTTGTCTGTATACTAATAGTTACATTATATTTCCTCCTGTGTTTATATACAAATTTGAATATTTTTCAGATCTTATCTGTGAAACTTCAGTATACAACTGCTAAAAGCTGCTTTCCTTTGGAATGTTTAGTGCATCTTCATATACTTGCACTTTAACTGACACTTTTTTATATCTGAGAATTTTATCTTGCTACCCTCTATGTATTTATAAATGACTCGTTCATATTAAAGCTAGTCCCAAGGATATGATTTTTACTGAGGGTAATCATGTTATCCCCATATCTAGTTAATTTTTACTGCTACCCAGCACATTAACTCTCCTAACTGGAAAAGAGTTACTTGTCTAAAGTATGCAGTAGCTGTTAACACGTGGCTCCTATTTTTGAGTAGTGATTGGCATTCTTCTCAGCTCTGGAAGCTGATCCTAGTATTTCAAAGCATTCTAAAGTTCAGTACCAACTGTTATTTTCGATTTAAATTATGTCTTCTCTCTCCTTCCTTTCTTCTCCACCACCACTGCCCCAATACAAGTGTTACATTGCAGGCAAAACTCTCCTCTAACAGCATAAAGTGAGAAGATTACCCTTGTAATGTAAGGCGTTTATTGGACTCTGATTTTCTGTTAACATTTTTTATAATTGCATGACAAAGAGCAGTTTCTCCCTTTTTTTCTTCTGATGCTGAATTTCAAGCCCTGATAGTTTTGCACCTACTGGAACAATTTGAATTGGTTCAGTTTTGATATTTTGCTGTAAATCCTGAGATATTGAACAAAACTCAAATCCATCAGGAGCTGGACAAAAAAAAACCAAAAAAACTGTATTTCTGCTCCTTAATTTATATTAAAATGGACAGCCTACTCAAAATGGATTTCTTGGCCAAAAATGGGCGGTGGCATGAAACTTCATGAAAGGGTCTCTAGAGAGGCAACAATGGTTCTTTTGGCAAGTAATGTAAACTTTCATCACCAACAGATTGTGAAATAAGATAATATAGTAGTAATTAAGCATTGACATAACAAACCACTTAAATCAACTAGAAACAAAAGCATTGGTGGAAAGAATTAAACATTACTGTGAGAAAGCAGCTGTTACTCAGCTGTGCCGACCCCAACTGGCATAGATATAAAACTACATTCAAAACAACAGCTGCATTTCACAACACCCATTTGTCAAGCCTTTCCACTTGTTGTTGCTTCAAAAAATTATTTGCAATATGACTTTTTTGATAGTTTCACGCACCCACATTTATGATCCTTCTGTGTTGTGCTAAACATATCCATAGATCTAATAACTTAAAATGGAAAATGTTGACCAGTTAAACAAAGTATTCATTACTGGTGTCCATTTTCTATGTGTGTGTGTTAAGGTTGCCATCGCTGATTGGAGGCATTCCTGGAGGTTTGATCACATGACATTATGACAATGGCATCTGATGCCTGACCATGTACCATCTGACCATGTGACATTTAATCACATGACTTCTATGACTGCTATTGCATTTAGCTTATAAAGGTTGGGTTGCCTGTCGTTGAATATTTTTGCTTATAGTTTTGTTTTAGCAGCTGCTGTTTTACAAGTTCCAAGAATTAAGAGGCTACCCTTGAGCAAACAATGTGAGGAAACTCAAGTTGGGCAAGGAAACCTAGGAAACAACAACCACCACCCCTCCCCCCTCCCCCTGCCTTGAATGCTGAGTCCTCACAATTGCTGACTCCCCAGCCCCTTTCTGACTGCACTCCAAGCAGTTGCGACACTCTATAGCAGTGGGCGACTTCATCAACTTGGAAGCTTCTCCGACAGCAGTTGGTGAAATCACGAAACACAGAGTGGGGGAAGGGGACTGTGCACTGTGACAGGAAATTTAAATTTCTAATCTTCTGGACTGCTGGAGGCAGCATTGTGGGAGGGTTTGTGTGGTTAATGGGATCTAAGCATCATTTAAACTACCAATCTCAAATGGTCAGTTTAAAGTCAGGAAGCATTTATTAATGCAGGTTACACTGGATTTTACCGTGTGCCTGTGTTTTGGTTTTCTCCTTTTCAGCAACTTTTTGTGTCACGTACTAACTCTTGGCTGACAGGTAGGGCAGGCAAAGCATATGCAGATCTTTGCTGATGTCTATATATAACTATTAAAAGGTATCAAAGAGCAGTTTGGAGATATACCAGCTATGCCTTTTTTTTTTCTCCTCCCCTTCATGGGAGAGCACCATTGGCCTCAAATTCACTCTAATACTTGAATGCTTAACTTATTCATTTGAAATCTCTCTCTTATTTTAGTCTAGCCATTCGCCCATTTATTTAAAACAGGTCACTGTTTCTCCTAAACTTATAAAGAAACATCAGACTAATGCATTAAGGCTTTGTACATGATAGTGTAATTTCAGGACTAATAAGGCTAATTAAGAGTCTGCACTTCCAGTGGGGAGCCTTATTCACCAGCAATACATTTTAATGGTCAGATAGTCATGGACATGTTAGTATAAGGGAAGGAACAGTATTAATGTACAGAGTTCATATTGAAACAATGTTGTATTAAGACTGTTGTTAGTGTTCTGTTAATTCATGCTGTTGTTAATTCATCTTTCTGACATTGTTGGACTCGGTAATATGTTCAAAGTTGCAGCACAATAGAACATGAACATATTGTACTATGAAATGATTAGACAAAGATTCATGCCTGTGATCCCTTGCACCAAGTTCCCACTCCCAACTGCACCACTGTGGGGGGAATGTGAATCATTGCCAGCTGCCACAGGAAGGGCAAGGAAATCAGAGAGAACCTCACTCTGTGGTTACTCTCACACATCTACCAGCTGATTTCAGAGCTACGTTAATAAAAGCCTTGGAGCAGGATCCTCAGGTGGGGATAGTCATTGATGTGCAGAGCAGAAATACGAGAAAACATAAAGTTTAAGACAGAGACTGGATAATCAGACTATATCTTTAATATGTGAAAAGTAGAAATCTCCATTGTTTTTCAGGTAAAGGTATGCCAGTGCCACCACCGCCTCCACCACTTCCTCCTCCTCCACCCGGGGCTCCACCGCTGCCTTCTGTAAGTCAGAAATGGAAATGCTTTAATTAGGTTATGGTAAAAAAAACTTTAAGATGTTAGAATTCTGGCTTATTGTGGGGACATGTCAACAGAGTTCAAAACATTACATTGAAGGAGTGTTGCCTTTAACCAGAGGTCTGCAATAATTTTCTGGTTAAGTACTTCTTCTCATCAATTCAAGACCAATCAATCAGTTAGTAATGGTGCATGCATGTTAGCATTTATTTGTAAAGAATTTTTTTTGGCCCTGATTTTTGAGGTGACCTTTATACTCATTAACATGCTGACCTTGAAAATCTTCCAAGTCCACTTTGCTGCTGTAACAATGCTATTATGGGACTTCTACTTACTAGATAGTTTGCCTTTAGCTCTGTCCAAATTTGTACGCGAATTTTTATAATTCAAGTGGACACCCACTCCATTTGTGCACATTTGGAGCTAGGGCACTCACGTAAGGGATGGATGAACCTGCTTCTGGAACCATGTCACAGCATTGAAACCTGAAGAGGACTAGCCAAAGACTTAAAGAAATAAGTGGATGCTGGTTTTCCTTGCAGCAGTCAATCATTCCAGTATTGGATACGACAGGGAAACTAGCTTTTTAAATTTCTATTGGCCACACTTTCACCAGGATTATGTATGGGCAAATGTATGACATGTGTATATTGGATCAGAGAAATTGAGGCAAGACAGGTAAGAACTTGAACAGCTGACATCACCCTGTTATACCCACCTCTTTCAGTGATGTCTATGTGGAAGGCTGGAAGCAGTGCTTGCCCATTTCTGGTAACAATTTTATTGTTGAGAAAAAGGGATGAAGATGCAGTGTAACTGCTTGAAATTCCACCCCTATCCACCCAATAAGTGCCTCGGAGGCATGCAAAACGTTGAAGATTATTGAGACCTTTAGATATTTGTATTGTGAATAGAACTTTTTTTTTTTGGTTTAGCTCTCAGTAACACATTGAGTATAGTTTGGATGCAGGATAAGGTTCTCGAAAAACAATGCAGTTTAACCTTAACCCCAGTAGAATATGAGTGCAATATTTTTGATTTCCTGCAATAGCTAAATTTGAGTTTTGTGCCTAAAAGAGACTGCCAATTACATACTATGGATCCCATATGTGTGTTTTTCAAGAGTTGGAGACAACTGTAGATGACATTTGAGGTCTGTCTGAAGTACTGACTCTCATTGCAGAGTATAGAGCTCCCCCTGACCAAGTTAGGGAAAGTACTTTGAATAGAAAATACTACCTCTACACGTTCCTTCCCCTTTCTTCAACAAAAACTGATCTGATTGTTTGACAGCACTCTGACACACTGATGTCAAATGTTACTAACCATCTTGTGCATCAGGGTTTACAATAAACTCCTTCACATTTTTGTCACAAATCTGATAGTCAAAGGAGTATTATTTACCTTATTTACAGAGGAAAAAAACACCTTTGTTAAAAAAGGAACATATTTTAGAGGCTATTTGAAGTCAATTTTATGTACTTATATAAGTGTATGTAGGGAAGTTTGATTGAGATTTATGTTTGTATCCAAAGATTTTGTGTAAGTGAAACCTAATGTGTCTTTTGAATTGTTCTACACAAACTACTGCAATTAAAAAGATTCAGCTAAAGTTTGGTCATCAACATGAATGAGGTAAAGCATTGGCTAAGTACTACTTAACTCATAGCTCACCTCCAAGATATAAAGGACTGATATACACCACTAATAACTTTTATTTAACTGCATCTAATACGCTGCAATTATCATCATAGATTCAGCATCAGTAATTACAGTAGTATGGTTTGACAAAGGTGATTAATAGAGTAACAGAATTTAAATCAAAAGCAAAACAATACTGATTTTTAGTAGTGTAATAGTACATCATTAGCTGGGTTCAGCTTAATACAGAATTACAGTATCGTAGACTTAGTGTAGTTTAACTTTCCACAGGTAAAAAAGGCTTTCCAAGATTCCAGTAGTCTATAAGATTAACTCTTGAGGGGTAATTTTACACTTGTGGCTTCTTGGTGGATGAGGCTCAGCCATGAGTGTGAAAACTTGTAAAAATGACCTCTTTATAATCTATATTGCAAGGTACCACTGGTAGGCCTCCAGTGTTACATTTATTTCTGGTGATGTCAGTACGAAGCTTTGTGATTTCTCATCAGGTAGAAGATTAACTGGTGTATCAAAACTATTTGTCTTTGTTCACCTGAGAGGGGAGTCTGTCTTCAACAACTTGCTTGTAGTCATCATTTTTGCCTTTCTTGATCAGTGACCATCTTCTTTCATTAAAATATGTCTAACCCTTTGCTTGTACTTGTTGCTGTACTATAGTTTCTGTGTACTTCACTATTACACTTTCTGATATTCTCAAAAATATTCTTGCAAACCTGTTGTTTTTCAAAGTTCCCCAAAACTTTCAAAACCTTTCAAAATTTAGGTGAATAGTCTTTGACCTTGCATATCTTAAGTAGTTGCAGTTTAATATCACCAGTTGTCTGATCAATCGTAGCAAACAAATAAATAATTTTAAAAAGATAAAAGCCTGGAAAATACTGAATGATGCTATCATACAAAATGCTTAACCGGCTTGCATTAAATGCTTCACTTCACTATTTTAACTGAGGCATTGACTCATTTATTTTCAGTAGCTTAATGCATCCATTAAAGTAGGGGAATTGTTACGACCTCAGTGAAACCATTAACGTTAAAACACGAGATATGAACTCCCCAGACCAACTTAAAGAAATAGACAACAAGATTTCATGTTTTAAGACTTTTACTATAACAACTAAACTAAAACTCAACATTAACTAAACAGTACTTTGTAAGTAGCTAATACAGTAAATTACAGAGAAAGTTATTTCCCTTTAACATATTAAAACACTTGAAAACCCCACACCACATTTATACCTTACACAGTGTCCTCATTGAAATGATATTTTTGCAGTTAAAATCCCAAACCCCTTCCAGTTGCATTGGTTTGGATCTCCCAGTCCTTCTCAAAGTCAATGTCCTCTCTGCTAACTTCTTCCGAGCACTTACGACCTGGACTTCTGTAAATAAGGCAATCTCTGGTGACACGTTGGCCTTTTTATTTGCTCCTCAAACCTCCGCTTTCAAAATGGGTTCAAATCTTAGCAACCTTTCGCTGTATCAGTGTTCTGAGAGCAGCTGTTTTCTCCCTCTGTCTTCTGAGGCTGCTTCTGCTGGTCTCTATGTCTTCCAGTCTTCCTTACAGCCTCCAGACTTCTGAAAGTCTGTTGAATTTATCCAGAATCAAAGGTCAATAGCCATTTGTCTTTTCTAACATGCAGAGTTCACAAGTCTGGCTACAACAGAACCACTCGGACCTTCCGTTGTTTCCAGTTGTTAAAAATTTCAACTCGAGTTTACACCTTCAGAGCCCGGCTCCCTATTTACGATCTGGGAGTCTGGGAGAGCAAAACCCATTGCTGTCAGGTGTTACAACCTTGCACTCTGCTTTCAAAAGGGACTTTGATCTGGGTTCCTTGTTTGCATGGTAACCAAGAGCCCTGGCTTGTTTCTGGGCAGACTTGGTGTGAGGTCACTGCATTAAAGATCACAGTTTTTAAAAATGATCATACTATATAAAGTCCAGCATTGATAACAGGAATGCATTAAACATTCATAGAGTCAAGTCATTCAAAGTATTTTGAAGCCCAAATTTCCATTATGCAAACATACCTTAGAAATTGTAACCATCACTTTAAATTTTAACATAAAATTCCTTGCACCTGAACCTTCAATATGATGGTATAACGTAAATCATTTTGTTCCATAGGTGTCTCTTTGTCCAAATTCTTATTGTCTGGTCCAACAACAAATTATAAGTAAGGTTTTAAATCTTACATGGTATAAAATTAATCATTTTGTTCCAAAGATTTTAATGCACAATGTTGTGGCACAAAAGACCAAGAAAGAAAAATTGATTCTTGTCTTAGTTATATCCTTCTTGATTGTACAGAGTGAGTATTATCTTGCAATGTTCATCGATAACAATTGACAGTATTAATGAAGTAATTCACTGTTTAATTTGAGTATGTCCTGCATTGATCACTGTTACTTACTTCTACATTGCTGAGGGATTGAGCCAACAGCATGATTTACTTACAGTAGATAATGAATAATTCATTTTTACAGTATTTTCAGTTTCAGTGTAAGATGGGTTACGGTAACTGTGGCCTGTCCAACCACCAGCTTACAGCATTGATTCTAACACATTTCTGAATGTACGGCTACATTTTTATACATTTGCAAGCATTAAATTAACTTTATGTTGGTGAAATAGAAACAATAATTGATGCCAAAATGTTAATCTTACAAGGCAGGCTTGAAAATAGCTTTGTAGCTATAAATTATCATGTGATCGCAACTCTCTACTTCTAAGCTTCCACACAGCATATCATGTGACTATTATTTTTAGAAGCTGTTCCTCGCCTTATCCTAGCAATAGGTTTGAATTACATTAGCGCACCCTCCTCTCTCAATCAGAAACTAAAAGTCTTCACTGGTTGTATGTTAGTTGAATATTATTTATTACACTGTGCTGTTACACATTTAGTTGGCTTGATTTATAAAATATTTGGTAATTAAATTGCTTCTCGGCTGACCTCCAAAGCAGCAAAGAACTGGACTGTAAGAACACAACTATGTACTTATATGCGGACAACCCCTACCCACTGTGTGGGTACATCACCTACACACTGTACAAGTACATTCATTGCCCAATGTACAAGCACAACCTAGTTGTGCACAAACATTACGCTTTGTGTTTAATCATTGTCCATACAGCAACCAATGAAAAGCAGCTCCAATAGATAAGACCACATGAAAGAAGATGGTCCAAAAATAATAGTCTTATAACTTTTCTTGTGTCTATGCCTGTGTCATGAGTGGCAAGTATGTCAGTTTCCTTCTTCCATAGATTAAGGCCTATAAATTTAGCTGAGCAGCACCCATGTTTAGGAAACTAACAGACCTACCATGTCTCCAGAATGGCCAGCAGGAGACGAGCACATTTCCAGCTGGATGTGCACCACCCGCCATATTGGCGGAGGAAGTTGCATTGCGGCAGGAACATAAGCCGTCAACATTCAAAGTAAGGAATAATGTAGGAATAAATTAGGATCCTGCGCTTCTTGCAGGAGGCATATTCAATTTTTGATTACCTCAGCACTTTACTTGCCAAATACTGATATCGCAACCAACAGGAAGGCCCTCTCACCAGCGCTATTTAAAGGATTAGTCAGTACTTACAAGTTAGCTGCTAGTTTATTATTTCTGGCTTGACTTCTGGACATTTTTTGTTCTATCACTCTGATAAGTTCCCTTGGTCTGCACAGAGACCTTGCTGGTCCTGCACTATTGTTGCTCTTTGACTTACAAATAATCTGGCTGCAAGCATGGGTGATCTCATAGGATTGGTTTTGGGGCTGGAGGACAAAGGGGAACAGCAAGGAAGACACCACATATCAGGAGAAAATGCCAGAAGAAGAGGGAGGAGGAGGGCACTGAGCAGGTGGCCCTATCCAGAGAAGCTTTTCAGAGAGCAATTCTCCGGCATCAACTTTACCAAATAACAATGTATGAGGCTCCACCAAGGAGAATGTCACCGAGCTATGTCATCTACAGACACAAATGGTGTCTTAAACCAGGGCATAGACTGCACTGCCTGTGGCTGTCAAGGTTACCATTGCCCTCAACTTTTATGCTACAACAGGTGACATCAGCCAACATCTCACAGTCACAGTACACTGATGTACTGGGGAAGTCAACATTGCAAAACAAGACAAAAGAGCACCTGGTTTTGCCTGCAAAAGAGGCTTCCCCAGGGTGGTGGGAGCCATTGACTGCTCACGCATTACCTTGCATACTCCTATCATCTTTTTCAATCTAAAAGGATTCTACTTCCTCAGCGTACAGCTGGTTTGCAATCATATGTGGCGCATCATGCAGATCCCAGCGGCAGATCTTTCTGTGCCAGTCCTCTGTGCTGCCTTTATTCCAACCAGATCACCAAGTTACAGCTGGCTATTAGTGACAAGGGATATCCCCTCTGTAAATGGCTAACTACTCCAGTTATGAACCTGCACACATCCGCAACAATGACAGCCACGCTGCACCATTAGCAAGCCATCACGACGCTCAAGCAACACCTGCTGCCTGGAACATTTTGGAGCAGCTTTGCAGTATACCCAAGTGGGTATCCAGGTGTCATTGTTTGCTGCATGCCTTGCCCAACAATTTCACCGTCATGAGGGATCAGCCCTTACCATAATCTAGGCAACAACAAATACAGGAGGAGGAGTTGGAAGAGGCCAGGCCTCACCAGAGCCTCTGCCTGAGCTCTCAGAGGCAAGCTCAGTTGAGGAATGCTTCATCTAAATTGGCACTCCAATGTCGCACTCACCAACAGTCCCACAGTCCTTACCACTCTCCTCAGCACTGGCAGAGTGTCTGGTGAGGGAGCAGGTATGCTGTTATCCTGAGGAAAGCCATTCTCCTGGGACAGTGCCTTAGCACTCAGAGAGCTCTGTTGGAGAACAGAGTGCAAGAATGATCATAAGAAATAGGAGCAGGAGTGGACCAGATGCCCCTCCAGCCTGTTCCACCATTCAATACGATCATAGTTGAACTGCCTCAACTCCACTTTCTCACCTGCTCCCCACATCCCTTGGTTCCCTGAGAAATCAAAATCTATCTATCTCAGCCTTAATATATATTCAACGATGGAGCATCCACTCGGGCAGAGAATTCCAAAGATTCACAACTCTCTGAATGAAGAAATTTCTCCTCATCTCAGTCCTAAAGGATCAACCCCTTATCCTGAGACTGTGCCCCCATGTTCTAAATTCCCCAGCCAGGGAAAACAATCTCTCAATGTCTACTCTATCTAGCCCCGTCAGAATCTTGTATGTTTCAATGAGATCATCCCTCATTCTTCTAAACTTCAGAGAGTATAGGTCCAATTTACTCAGCCTTTCATCATAGGACAATCCCCTCATCCCAGGGATCAATTTAGTGAACCTGGTGTACAGGTGCAGGCATACACTGCCCTCCAATACCATTCACCACCATTCTGGTGTTCACTGCACTCTGTGGGGATAGGTCAGGCCTTTTCCCAGTAAAAGGGAACTAGTTGCCCCTGTGTCCCTGAGAATCACTATGGGCTTGCTTGCCCCATTCAAGGAATATGGGGTTACTTTTCCTTCAGATACAAAACCCTGATAACCTTCAGGAATCCTATTACCTTTTCCTGCACTGGCCGCAGTAAGCTTCCTGGTTTACACTCTTACTGCAGTTAAAGCCACAGCTTGTTCTGTCTTTTGCATCAGGCCCTCGTCTTCACTGAGCAAGTGTGCCCTGGATTAATCCTACCGATTTCCCATTTAGTTTCCAGCAGTCAGCTTTTAAATGCCCTGCCTTATTACAATGGAAGCACACAGGTCTCCGGGTCTCACTCTTGCTCATAGCACCTTCTTTTTGGCTGGAGGAGGGCCCCCTATGTCTCCTGCTTTCCTTTCTCTTCCAGGACTGTCTGGGTGGATATCAACTTCCCACCCTTTGTCCTTTTCGGATTTGTGGGGCTGATGAGGAAAGTTTCTCCCCTGGGAAACCGACATAAATTAGAGCAAACTCATCAGCCTGAAGAGCCACTTGCCGGGCTCCCTGAACCTGCTGCTCCTCTACATGGGTCTTTATTGAGAATGGGAGAGAGTTTTTAAATTCCTCTAACAGGATTACTTCTCTGAGGGTCTCATAGCTGAGTTGTATTTTTAAAGCCCTCAGCCACTGGTCAAAAGCCAGCTGCTTGCTTCCTTCAAACTCCAGATACGTTTGTTTGGCTTCCTTTTTGAGGGTTCTAAACTTTTGGCGATAGGCTTTGGGTGCTAATTCATATGCCCCAAGGATAGCATTTTTGGTCAGTTCATAATTTGAGGAACTCTCATCTGGCAAAAAGGAATAAACCTCATGGACTTTTCCGGTTAGTTTGCTCTGCATTAAAAGAGATCAGGTCTCAGCTGGCCATTTTAGTTGCCTTGCCAGTTGCTCAAAAGATACAAAAAATTCTTCCACATCTTTCTCATTGAATTTTGGAATTAATTGAGCAAGTTTTAGCAATCTTATACCCATCCCGGAATTATGTTCCTCCATATTGCTATGCTTTCACTAGTGTTACTCTGTCACCCCCTAGCTAACTTAAGCTGCTTCAACTCTCTCTCTTCGGATTTTTTCCGAAATGTTCTTTCACTCTCTCTCTCCTGCCTTTCATTCTCTTCACATTCCTTTTGGAAGGCTCTCTCTTTCTCCCTCTCTTCTAATTCAAGTTTTCTTTGTTCCAATTGTACCTTTGTTAGCAGTACCCTGTTGGATTCTGTTTCTAACACTGCTTTTGCTGCTTCAGATTCAAGGGAAAAATGGTTGGCCACTAGCCTTAGGATTTCAAACTTCCTAGCCTTGCCACGTACAGTGATCCCACACTGCTCAGCCATTTTGCTCAATTCCTCCATAGACAGTGCTTTTAACTTACTTCACCCTGGCTTGGAGAGCTACTCACTTCAGTTGTAAACATGTTAGTATTCAATCACACACAACCACAAGAAAACCTGTATTGATCTTTGCTCTTTTTGAGTGGGAACAATTTGACTTCCCACTTCCAATTTCACTTGTTTGTCTGTGGGTATAATTCCGGATGCTAGCACCCAAATTTCCGTTACGACCAGTTGAGAAAGGTGTCTAGGGGTCTGTTACTATCGTCACCTGGTTTTATTGTAACAGGGTTTTAATTTTAAGACCGCATTTGTTGACAACGCGAACGGTAGGTGGCGCTGTTTTGGCACATGCGCAATTACAGCATGTGCCACGAAAACGTCACAGATTGCGACTGTAGCAGCTGCCAGGACTAAAGATAGGTTGCCTCTGTGTGATTCTTTGAGCAGCGCCAACACGTGGCAGTATACAATGGCCGGAGTGAGAGAGCAGCGCGGGGGCCGGAGAGAGCAGCGTTGAGGGTGTCGGGGGGGGGGGGGAAAGAGAGGAGGGGGGGGGGGAAAAGAGGAGGGAGGAGGGGGGGGAAAAGAGGAGGGAGGGGGGGGGGGAAGAGAGGAGGGAGGGGGGGGGGGAAGAGAGGAGGGAGGGGGGGAAGAGAGGAGGGAGGAGGGGGGGGAAGAGAGGAGGGAGGAGGGGGGGAAAGAGAGGAGGGAGGAGGAGGGGGGAAAGAGAGGAGGGAGGAGGAGGGGGGAAAGAGAGGAGGGAGGAGGAGGGGGGAAAGAGAGGAGGGAGGAGGGGGGGAAAGAGAGGAGGGAGGGGGGGGAAGAGAGGAGGGAGGAGGGGGGGAAGAGAGGAGGGAGGGGGGGGGAAGAGAGGAGGGAGGAGGGAGGGGGGGGAAGAGAGGAGGGAGGAGGGGGGGGAAGAGAGGAGGGAGGGGGGGAAGAGAGGAGGGAGGGGGGGGGAAGAGAGGAGGGAAGAGAGGAGGGAGGAGGGGGGGGAAAGAGAGGAGGGAGGAGGAGGGGGAAAGAGAGGAGGGAGGAGGGGGGGGAAAGAGAGGAGGGAGGAGGGGGGGGAAAGAGAGGAGGGAGGAGGGGGGGGGAAAGAGAGGAGGGAGGAGGGGGGGGGAAAGAGAGGAGGGAGGAGGGGGGGGAAAGAGAGGAGGGAGGAGGGGGGGGGAAAGAGAGGAGGGAGGAGGGGGGGGGAAAGAGAGGAGGGAGGAGGGGGGGGGAAAGAGAGGAGGGAGGAGGGGGGGGGAAAGAGAGGAGGGAGGAGGGGGGGAAAGAGAGGAGGGAGGGAGGGGGGGAAAGAGAGGAGGGAGGAGGGGGGAAAGAGAGGAGGGAGGAGGAGGGGGGAAAGAGAGGAGGGGGGAAAGAGAGGAGGGAGGAGGCGGGGAAAGAGAGGAGGGAGGAGGCGGGGGAAAGAGAGGAGGGAGGAGGCGGGGGAAAGAGAGGAGGGGGGGGGGAAAGAGAGGAGGGAGGGGGGGGGAAAGAGAGGAGGGAGGGGGGGGGAAAGAGAGGAGGGAGGGAAAGAGAGGAGGGAGGAGGGGGGGAAAGAGAGGAGGGAGGAGGGGGGGGAAAGAGAGGAGGGAGGAGGGGGGGAAAGAGAGGAGGGAGGAGGGGGGGAAAGAGAGGAGGGAGGAGGGGGGGAAAGAGAGGAGGGAGGAGGAGGGGGGAAAGAGAGGAGGGAGGAGGAGGGGGGAAAGAGAGGAGGGGGGGAAAGAGAGGAGGGAGGAGGCGGGGGAAAGAGAGGAGGGAGGAGGCGGGGGAAAGAGAGGAGGGAGGAGGCGGGGGAAAGAGAGGAGGGAGGAGGCGGGGGAAAGAGAGGAGGGAGGAGGCGGGGAAAGAGAGGAGGGGGGGGGAAAGAGAGGAGGGAGGGGGGGGGAAAGAGAGGAGGGAGGGGGGGGAAAGAGAGGAGGGAGGAAAGAGAGGAGGGAGGAGGGGGGCAAAGAGAGGAGGGAGGAGGGGGGGAAGAGAGGAGGGATGAGGAGGGGAAAGAGAGGAGGGAGGAGGGGAAAGGGAGGAGGGGAAAGAGAGGAGGGAGGAGGGGAAAGAGAGGAGGGAGGAGGGGAAAGAGAGGAGGGAGGGGGGAAAGAGAGGAGTGGGGTAAAGAGAGGAGTGGGGTAAAGAGAGGAGTGGGGTAAAGAGAGGAGGGAGGAAAGAGAGGAGGGAGGAGGGGAAAGAGAGGAGGGAGGAGGGGAAAGAGAGGAGGGAGGAGGGGATAGAGAGGAGGGAGGAGGGGATAGAGAGGAGGGAGGAGGGGATAGAGAGGAGGGAGGGGGGGAAAGAGAGGAGGGAGGGGGGGAAAGAGAGGAGGGAGGGGGTGAAAAGAGAGGAGGGGGGAAAGAGAGGAGGGAGGGGGGGAAAGAGAGGAGGGGGGGAAGAGAGGAGGGAGGGGGGGAAGAGGAAGGGGGGTGAAGAGGAGGGGGGGAAAGAGAGGAAGGAGGGGGGGGAAAGAGAAGAAGGAGGGGGGGAAAGAGAGGAGGGAGGGGGGGAAAGAGAGGAGGGAGGGGGGAAAGAGAGGAGGGAGGGGGGGAAAGAGAGGAGGGAGGGGGGGAAAGAGAGGAGGGAGGGGGGGAAAGAGAGGAGGGAGGGGGGAAAGAGAGGAGGGAGGGGGGGAAAGAGAGGAGGAGGAGGGGAAAGAGAGGAGGGAGGAGGGGAAAGAGAGGAGGGAGGAGGGGAAAGAGAGGAGGGAGGGGGTGAAAGAGAGGAGGGGGAAGAGAGGAGGGGGGGAAGAGAGGAGGGGGGAAGAGAGGAGGGGGGGAAGAGAGGAGGGGGGAGAAAGAGAGGAGGGAGGGGGAGAAAAGAGAGGAGGGAGGGGGGGAAGAGAGGAGGGAGGGGGGGAAGAGAGGAGGGGGGGGGAAAGAGAGGAGGAGGGGGGAGAGAGAGAGGGAGGGGGAGAAAAGAGGAGGGAGGGGGGAGAAAAGAGAGGAGGGAGGGGGAGAAAAGAGAGGAGGGAGGGGGGGAGAAAGAGAGGAGGGAGGGGGGAGAAAGAGAGGAGGGAGGGGGGAGAAAAGAGAGGAGGGAGGGGGGAGAAAGAGAGGAGGGGGGGGAAAGAGAGGAGGGAGGGGGGAAAGAGATGAGAGAGGGGGAAAAGAGAGGAGGGAGGGGGGAAAGAGAGGAGGGAGGGGGGGAAGAGAGGAGGGGGGAAGAGAGGAGGGAAGGGGGGGGAAAGAGAGGAGGGAGGGGGGAAAGAGAGGAGGGGGGCAAAGAAGGAGGGAGGGGGTAAGAGAGGAGGGAGGGGGGAGAAAGAGAGGAGGAGGGGGGAAAGAGAAGGAGGGAGGGGGGAAAGAGAAGAGGGAGGGGGGGAAAGAGAAGAGGGAGGGGGGAAAGAGAAGAGGGAGGTGGGGGAAAGAGAGGAGGGAGGGGTGGAAAGAGAGGAGGGAGGGGTGGAAAGAGAGGAGGGAGGGGTGGAAAGAGAGGAGGGAGGGGTGGAAAAGAGAGGAGGGAGGGGGGAAAGAGAGGAGGGAGGGGGGAAAGAGAGGAGGGGGGAAAGAGAGGAGGGGGGGAAAGAGAAGATGGAGGTGGGGGGAAAGAGAGAGGAGGGGGGAAAGAGAGGAGGGAGGGG